>NW_027137960.1:181920-185598 GCF_003813185.1 Lentinus tigrinus ALCF2SS1-7
GTCTTAGTTCACTCAGCGTGCGGTGCAGTCGCCGACGGAATGTACGCACAGGGAGCAGGTTCCATCGCGTAGACGTCCATGGCCTCCACGTTCTCGTCCCACTCCCGATCGGCCTCCAGAGCATCTGCGAGCCACTGCGAGCTGTCTTCAGGCGATGTCTTGTTCAGCAGACCCTCGAACTTCTCGACCGCCTCCGGTAGCTCGGCACAGACACGCTTCCACTTCCGAACAAGCGACGGCACTACGATGCAGATAGGAAGTCAGAGAGGTCGACTGGTGAAGTGAGACCACTACCGAACCTATACGCGTCACTTTGAGCCAGTTGGAATCGTTCATCCTGTCGTCAATCAACTCGTGGCGATGCGAGTCCCCCATCCCCCGACTGCTATCGGCGATGCCGTTCGTCTTGTTCCAGAGCGTCTTGAGGATTTCTCCGTCCTGTATGCCGATCCCGCAAATGAAGTTGAGGGAGAATCGAGGAAAGCAGCGAGGTAGATGGCCGTGAACGTGGAATTGCCTGATGCCGCACAGGAAAGTGATACCAGGGGGCATTGTGAGATAGGTACTCTTCTCGAACCGCTCGTGGAATCTCTTGTAGTACTGGCACATGATATCGTACAAAAGAAGCACTACTGTCAAGCCATTGAGGAAGGCTAGGATCCAGTGAACGATGTAGTCCATGTTCATTTGCCTTCAGTGAAGTGTCAGCCATGTAATCCCCAATAATCGGTATAATATCCCATAAACGTACCACTCACCGCCTTGGAAATCGACGCATGAATGTGGCTGAAAGAAGCCATGGCGAGAGCAGGCTGCCGCGCCGATACCAGTAGCCTCGTATTTCCCGCGGGAGACGGCAGTATTGAGAACGGCCCGGTGATCGTGACACGTATTCTCCTGGAGTTCCAGATTAATTTTCATTGTACTGGTAGGGTGTCGCCGCACGACGGGGGTCCTACTCACCGTTGGGAATTCCTCCTTCATGCCGAGGTGTTCCTTGTACCTCTTTGTACCGACTGTAAAGGCATGACCGTCGGCAAACGGCACATCCTCTGCGGGGTTTTTCATCGGCCGGTGTTGCGCTGTGAAATTCCCGTCCAGTACAACCCCACGGCAATATTTCCACCTAGCGCATGGGTGGTGTCAGTGCTGCGGCAATGCTCGGCAACGCTACACCTGGACGTACTGGTCTGGATCATTCTTCCAGTCGTCTGGGAGATTGATATCGGGTTGCGGACACGCGGGACATCGTACCGCTAGGTCACCCGGTCCGATGGGCCCTGCACGATGCCCAACGCCAGCTACCTTCCTCATCTTAATATTCCGCCACTGGCGGGACACACGAAGAAGCTCGCGATAACGGTCCTGGAGGTTACATCTGTAAGCCACGCAGTAGTCAGCAGCAGCGCCGCAACATACCGGAACCATGTGAGGCATAGCACTATTGGTCGTGCGCCAGAGGGTATTGTAGAAGCTTCTGGGGGAGGCATTCGTCTCCCTATTGGCCAGCAGGAAGGCGTCAAGTACGCGCAGAGTGAAGACCGTCCTAGGGCGCGTTTGCGATGCGGGATAGTAACCGAGCGCAAGAAGTTGGAGGTCTTCTGGCGCAGCAGAGCGGCAGCGGCAGAACGTGAAGGGGAGCTCGTGAATCCCAGTGATGTCAACCACTACGAGCATACAGTCGTTCCCGTAGGTAGGCATTGTCGGCTGTGCGTGCAAAGCGGGTTCGCCAAAAGTCGGTAGATCGGCAATGTTCAGTACATTGCAATCGAGCTCGTCAGCGGCAGAGGGATCGCGTCGATCGAACTCATCCTCGTCCTCTTAGTCGGGGTCGTTGTCCTCGAGCAGTATAGGAACCTCCTCTTCATCCTCGTAGTCTTCTCCAAATGGGTCGGAAGGAGACTCGTGGTCGGTAGTGCTGCCGATGGGTTCGCCGGCCGCACCAGTTTCGGCAGCCCCGCTTTGGTCGGCGGCATACTGGCTTAACTCTGCCGAGTCATTGAGCGCGGCCGCAAGGGGTTGCTGCAAGGCTGGTCCGAGTGGGGTATTGTAGGCCGACAGCTCGGGGCAGCGGGAGCCTTCGTGACCACAGTGTACTTGAACACCGACTTGTCGAAGCCACGCCTGTTGAAAGTATTGTCCGTTCCAGAACTGTACACGATGGAGCGGACTGTTGCGATGCGTTTCCGCACAGCACCGCATGCAGAACGACGGACTGCCGCTACAGTCAAGACATCGCCACGCAGCATCGTGTCCGCATGACGCCCGACCTTCCGGAAGACCCTCCCCCATGAGCAAGGTCGCAAGATATTTATCGCGGACCTTCAGGAACTCTTTAGCATAGTCGTGTTGTGACTGATGGTGAATTTCTAAGTAACCCGTTGCATCGAGAATGATTGAATCAGTCCTCTTACTTTCGAGCGTTTGCGGGATTCATCAACGCTGCCACCATAGTAATCCGCGCCCGACCAATCACTATCAATCCGATCAGTCTGCGAGGGCTGCGCGGGTGCAGGTGCTTGTAGAGATCGGGTTCTTGAGCGATTCGTGTTCGATGGCCCCGCAATTGACGCGGTATGGCGTATGTGGTAGTGTTCCACGCCGGCCTTCATCCGAGCGCCATGTTTGGAGTACGATATCTTCAGCACGATTTGCTTGCGTCTGCCTAGCTTCTCGATCCTTCGTCTAGACATTAGTGGCAGAGTACTGGAGGGTAGCGTAAGGATGTCCAGAGGACAGGGTGAGATCTCCACGCCGTCGTGCAGCGTAGCACGTGCCGACGTTACCACGTGAAATGATTGGTGAGCATTGTTCTATCTACGGTACTCGACGTCTATCGGTAATCTTCGACCAACCCGAATCCTCTTGCCCTACCCAACTGTGTACAAAGTCCAACATAAAGAAAGCGTAGCAAATACGATCCGGGGGTACCTGCGGTACAGAGTGAATCACTACCTTCGAGTTGACGAGTACCACCGACCCTGTGTCATATGGAACCGAGACACTGAGGTTCCTGAACGACATGACCCCGCGCTCCCCGTATGTTCCCATGGACAGAAGCATGTCCATCCATCCCGGCCTCCCCGAAACATCGCGGTGATGGATCGTCATCCGGTTGATTATCACCTGGACTGCATTGAAGACCGATGGCCACATTGTCAGGTACTGCCGCAACTCCGACGCTTGCATTGACAGCTTGCGGCGAACTTCTACACCTGCACGATATAGGGCCGGATGGGCGACAGCAAGAACCCCGTCCAGGAGGCCTGAATGATTCTGCATAGCCTTCATCCAAGCTTGCCCATTTGGGAGCCGCACAATTTCGCTAGCTACTGGTCACGCCTCTGGGCCCTGCTCGGATGCCAATGAGAACCTGGTGCATTTGGTCTGTAGACAGGGCATACCGTATGTCCTTGCCGAAACCAGCCTGCCGAGAAGTAAAGCTGGCCGGATTGCCATTCCTTGCCTGCGGTGTAGAAGCGGTCGGAGAGCCTCCACGATTTGCCTGCTGCGACATTGGGTGGGTCCGCCGCAACGGCGAGGTGCCGCTCAAGGTACCTCGTAGCGGATAACATCTCTCGCTACGCCCGCGTTAGCGTGTAAGCAGTATGTGCCGATCGGAACGTACCTGCCGACGCTCGGGAATGATGCTCGGCAACGACCACACGAGTATGTTGC
>NW_027137960.1:188308-193933 GCF_003813185.1 Lentinus tigrinus ALCF2SS1-7
GAAGGGTGCGCGTTCCACAACTAAGATGTCCACAAGATGCGACGACGAGTCAAACGAGGCAGAGTACACCGATGGGGAGGATGCGTACGGGGAGGATGAACATGGCGACTTCGGCCTAGACGATGCTCAATTGTCCGAGCCTGACTCTAGCTCCTCGGACGGAGGCCCTGCGGAGTCTTACTCGGTTGATCCTGTCTTCAACCCACTCCCAACCGGCAAAGGCAAAGGCGTCGATCGCGCCCCTCCCTCCCGCCCAGCCTCGACTCTCCGAGGACCTCGGGTGCTTATTTCACCGAGTGGCGCAGGGAGTGAACCGAGCGATCGGTTGCAATACCTGCGAACTCTCAGTGCGTACAAGGCCTATCACTTAATGCTGGATCGTGGACACACAAAGGTCAGTAGAAGACCCTGTGGTGCGCTATACCATACTGACCGGGACCTTGCATCCAAAGTTGCAGCAAATAGAAGTCGTCGATCCAACATCTTCTGCACCCTGGGCACATTGGAACTGGCCATCCCCGCACCTTCCTGCCGAATACCATCACGATTCCGCGGCCTTGAGTGGTCTCGTCGGTTGGCTGAGCAACGGTATCAGCCTGTCCCGCCCCGCAGCCGACATACAGCATTTCTGCCTCACGATCGGGATGTTGCTGCGTGATTTCGAAGTCGTTCAGGATGACCCCGGGGATTATCTCACATCATCGTCCTCCGTTCCATCGTACCTCGCAGGCAGCATCCTGCAACATAGTGATTGTGCCCTCCTGCTTGACCTGTGCACACAGGCCCTGCGTCCACCACGGCCACGTCCCACAGGTACCTCCACCGTCGCACAGACGTTATCCTTTACCACGACGGAATTGTCTCACGTCACGCATGCGCCTGAGGCTGGTCCGTCGAAAGTCTCGGGTGGCTCTTCTAGTGCATCGTCCCCATCGTACCCCAGTTACAATGCGGCACTTACATCCTGCGATGTACCTGGCGAGGACGTCTTCTCATCATGGCCACCCGATATGACCTTCGACGCCTCAATGTTCGCCAGTCTCTCCAACGATGTACCGACACTAGTCGGGGAGCTCCCAAGCTCCGCTCCTGATTCGCCGCTGACGCCAACCCCGGAGCTACCTTCGCCATCTCTGCAGAGTCTCCCTGCTCCCCAACAGTGGGATGACGACTCCCTCGACGCACGCGCAATTGAGGCAGTACTGGCAGAGACCGACGGCGAGCCTGTAAGCGCAAAGCCGAGCTCACACGCCCTTATGAAAGCAGGTCCCAGCCGAAAGCAGCGGCACAGCACTGCGGCAAAGGAGAACATCACCGCAGCACCGCCGCCCAGTCCTCGGCGCACACGGAGTACAGCGAAGGCAAAGCAGGAGTTGTTGGCATCTCAGACGAAGAGCCCTCCAAAGAAGCGGGCCCGGGTGAAAGGGGGGAAGGCTAAGAAGGGTTAGCAAGTCCCATATTGATGTTCGCATCTGTATCGGCAACCTAGTACTGGAGTAGTATCGATGTATTCTCTTACAGCAAAATACACGCATGCGAGCAACCGTTAACTATTCTAGATCCATGGCTGTACCGTCCTCATTTATCTCACCCTCCCTCTCATCTGCCCGGGCGCCGACGAGCGTACCAAGATGCTCCAATATAGTGGTGCTGAGACCCAAACTTGCCAGGTACTCTTCAAGCTCCTCGGCGATAGGTCTGCGAGCTGCATCACGCGCTTCCAGCTTGTCAATACGATCCGTTATTGCAGCGAGGGTAGCCGCGTTCTCGGGGGACTGTATCAGCAGAGGTGTTCCTATGTCAGTATGCTGCCGGTCCTTTGTGTCGGCTGCGTCTGCCGCTACTCGTCTGGCGGCGGATTCGTCCTCGATCTGCTTCAGCTGGATAGATATCGCATTGATCGAGTTCGAAAGCTCTGCGAGAATACCGGCGGGGGTACCATCGCCGACTACAGCCTGTATGCCTGCGGCGATACCCAAGCGCAGAGCTTCGAGGTCGGCAGGAGGAATCGGCATGGTGTCCTGGAGGGCTGCGAGGATGCGATGTAGCGGGTCGGTAAGGGAATTCACAGCGGCGGTAACCGACGTCGTGATTGCCCCATGCAGCCCGAGGAGCATAGGCTCGACCGCGCGGCTACAAATGTCTGGCACTGCGAGGCACTGCTCACGCGCGGAATCAGCGAGCTCAGACACTCGCTTGACCTCCTTCCACAGAGGCTCCTGAGCGTCCTCAAGCTTCTGCATTTTCTCCTGAGCCTGCCCAAAGATTCCGCGAAGGCGATCGACTGTCTCTATCATCTCCGCGAGAGCACTGATACCCAGCGCCGGCGTGGTGGGAATTGCTGCCTCAAGCGTATAGTGTAGCCCTAGGCAAAGCCCAGCTACCGCCTCCAACGAATCGGCAATGGTACTGCAATCGTCTACCAAAGCCAGTGTCTGGTTAACGATCTCTTCCAGGACGATCGGCGAGGTGTCCGGAAAAGCGACGCCAGTGCGGTACGCTTCGCGACGCGTGTTCAGGCGGTCCCGAAGACTATGAAGGGTCTGGACGGCATCATTAAATGCACGGCTGGTTCCGGTAGTACGAACCGTGTTCGAGATAGTTCCTTCGAGCAGCCTGCGAGTGGCGGTCCCAATATGGAAGACCTGCGCTGGAGGAGTTTGCGGCCGTATATCTCTGGGCGCGGTGCCTATGTCTGTGGCTGTGGAAAGGGAGGCTGATGGCAGGGAGGCGGCAGTTCGAATGTTCACGAAGTGGGCGAGGTCAGTGGGCCGAAAGCGCGCAAGCTCGGTGATCGGTCCCTGTAGCATGAAGGGATCGACAGTGGGTCGCGGTGCGAGTGGGAGCTCTCGCCACGATCCTGCGCCAGTGCGGTCAGTGTCGAATTCCCTCTGTAGAGGCGTATGAGTACGCACCAACAACCTGCGCGGGCATTAACTGAGCCTCCTTAGCCCTCCACCAACTCTTCGCCGCCGGTACCTTGTCACGGTTCTCTGTCAGTACGGTGGCGGGGGCCTCGTCGACCATTGGGCGGCTGGACGAGGCTTCCGAACGATCGTCGCCGTCGGCTGGAAGACGGGCAGGTATACTCACGGCAGCATGCCGCCGTTCACCGTCGACGTCCATAGGCACGTCGTCGTCAAGGGTAAGGTCGAATATGGGTATTTGCACTATCTCGTCGTCGTCCATTGCCGGAACTTCTGTACGTCCATCCGTGCCTCTGGGAACTGAGGGAGAGTGGGCCCGACTGGTCCTGGACGAGCGTCCCGGACCTGGGGACTCTGAACGGTCTGGGCTTCGGCGACGCTGAGGGATCTTAGTCCGTCGAGGTGCGGTATTCTTCTGGCCAGAGGTTGTCCCGTGGTCGACAGGTGGAGGCTTGCTGCCACGTCGGGCAACCTGCTCTAGAAACCAGGTGGGAATAGTATCTTTGCTGAATGTCGCAAAGCGAGGAGGGACGAAGATGGGTGTTCCGTAGCGGACGGGATCGGATAGCTGCTTGCAGTAACGCCAGGCGAGATATCCACTGACGGCCTGCGGGGTCTTTTGCGGAACCATGCTGTGACTGCACCCCTGCTTGTCAGTCTTGCATTTATGGCACACGGCACCGAAAAGCGGCAGGTAGTAACATGGCCGATTCTTGCACCGATCGCACGGCTCTGGCTATATAAGAACGACCGGATGTTAGCGTTGCTGTGGAGAGCCTGGATCGTGGACGTATACATACGTAGGGCCTCCATTGTAGCGGTATATCCTCGGCAGGGAAGAGCGGTTCTGGGGGGACATGCTTGTTGGGGACTGTGCCATCCTCGTCGCCCTCATCCCCGCTAGGAGCCTCACCGGCTGTGTCGTCGTCGACGCGGGCCTTCTTCCTGGAGTTCGCCGGTGTAACGGAACGCCGCCTCGACGATGCCTTGCGTGTGCCGGGCAGCGGCACCGAGGTAGGCGACTCCGCAGGAGTATCCCGCGTTGCCGACCGCATTCGTACGCCGGCCCCGGGCGCCGCCGAACAGCCGCGCTCCTTGCCAACTGTAGACTGCTTGCCGGAGTCCGACTGAGCTTTTTGAACGGTATCCATCGGGACGTCGGCACGCTCCTTTCCCTTAGCTGAGGCGGCGACGTTTGTTGGAGCCCTGCTCTGGGGACGCGGCGCGGACGCGCTCCCTGGGTCCCTGCCGGAGGCAGGCGCAGCTGCGCTGTGCGGGCCAGCGTGACCGGACGGTAGCCCGTGCTGTGGGTGGAAAACCGCGGCATCGTGGCCGGCAGCGGGCGTCGCGTTGGTGGACTGGGAAGCCCCAGCCGACAAATCTACGGTGGTTGCAGGTTTATTTGCAGTCATAGCTATACCATCGTAAGCTGCAGTGTCATCTTTCAGCGGCTGTAGATGTACCTTGCATAGCTAACAAAACGTTAGCGACATTTAATCGCAAGCAGCTCTGTACCAACTTACCTTCCTCCTGCCACCAATCCCGGTACCTATTCTGGAACGGCAGGATGGAGATCTGACCGTTCGTGGCCGGTTTGTAGGGTAGCGGACGTAGCTGATTACCCGGCTGAAGGTTCGGCTCTGTGCAGTCGGCGGGGTGTATGTCTTCAAAGTTTACGCCGATCTTAGCCTGAGGATCTTGATGGAGTGCGACGGCAACTCGGTTAGTTTGGTATATACATGCAATGGCGAGAGGAGGGAGCTGGGTGTACTTGGCGACCTGCACAAGGCGCGATAATCGGTACATCTTCAGTCGGTACACAAACTCCCACCAGGCGCGCTCCCGGGAACCAATTGCAGGCCTGGCATAGTAAGCCCAATGGAGCTGATTGCAGACCTCCTGCACCTCGGCGACCTGTTCGGGTGTAGGATTCGGAAGCGGCGGAGCCATGAAGGTAGCGAAATGAGAGTAGCAGATTAAGGATGGGGTGTTAGGAAGCAAAGCTTATCAATAACCACTTGCCTTTCAGGGACGAGATCACATGACCGTGTGCGTTGTTGTTGTGCTCCCGCGCTTGATGTCACTTGCTTCTTATTCTCAACAAACGACAGCCGCAGCGAGAGGTGGAGCACAGGACGATGGATAGTAAGTAGTAATCCTCCGTAACGTCTGTAGCTGCGTTAACGGCAGCCCCTCCTGACAGCCAACTATACCCATGGAACTCTCAAACGCCGGCGGGACCGGTCCTCAAGCAATGTTCAATCAGGTGTGTAGACGTGGCTCGCTACCCTATAATAGTCATTCGGTACATAACTGAGACTCGCAATTTCTCTAGGAACCCCAGTAGGTAGCATGAAGTCGCCAGCGGCAAAGAAAGTCCGGGACAATGCTGTCCAATATCGCTTGCCACGGCGACTCACGATTACCCAGTCTAGTCAGGAATCCGCTACAGCTGACGGGTTGGCAGAACCCGATGTGGTACGCAAGACATGGCTACTGGTACTCCAACTGCTAACACGTCATTATTAGTCGCCCTCCGGCACGCCGTCGCCACCTCATTTCGCATTCCCCTTGCTCACAGATGCTATGACCCAGTCTCTGCTGAAGACCTATGGGAACTCTGCCACCCCCGCAATGATTCTCGGCGACGATTCTCCCCGACGTAGGGAGCCGATGGAAGCGCCACACACACCCGTTC
>NW_027137961.1:0-189209 GCF_003813185.1 Lentinus tigrinus ALCF2SS1-7
AATAGATAAATCAGTGACATGTTTGGGCCTGGTAGGGCATCGCGAACAAGTCACAAGCATGTCACGGGTCCCGGATTTTTGGGATGCACGCCGTGCCTCCTAATGCATACCCCTCATAACGCATAAACCTTGATAACGCATAGGTTTTTGGCTTTCCCGAGTTGGGGAAGGGGGAAACCGTACCCATAATGCATAACCCTGTGATAAGGCATAACACATACCAGATCTGGAGAAAAATGCATAGGTATCACTTACCTAATATGTTAATCTGATGGCAAGCGCCGTGAAAACTGGCTGTTTTCGTGCCTTGCTGGCGCGTTGCTACTTTCCCTCCATGGCCGCCGACGCTCTCAATAAAGTGCAAGAAGCATACTAGCTGCTGGAATGCGAGGTTGCATTGCACCTGGATCGCATTCAAGGCGACAGGAAGTCCTTCAAGCGGCAGCAGTCCTGAACCGGTACACCGGAACACTCGACGATCCTCTTGCCTGCAAGCTTGAGGATGTCCTGGCGAGTTTTGCACGCCAGATTCGTGTCTCCGCTCAGGCTAGTATAGTCAACACATCCATTACTGACTACTTCTCGCAGAAGTAGATACAGCGATGTATTCAGTATGCTAGAAATACGAGCACGCCGATCCTGCAACCCCTTGTCCGCCGGCGCTTGTCACCCAATGTCTGCTTCTCGTCCGGCGTCTATTTGGGCGGCATCCTCATAACGCATGACCCCTCATAATGCATACTTTGGGCTCTTTCCGGACGGGTATGCATTAGGAGGGTGTCGACTGTATCTAGTAGACGTCAGAAACGCATACGCGAGTTTCCAGCTGTCCAGCGTGGGGCTAAGAGCGTGTACGACGTCGCGAATGTTGGCCAGAGCGACGTGAGTACCGTATGAGCGCCGACGCTGTAGCCCCCACAAGCGCCCGAGCCTATCTTGGGCGCTAGTCTCCATCTAATCTGAACCCGTCGGGCGCCCCGACGTATGTTTTCCGAGATGCTTAATTCTCATGCATCTTGCTAGGTACTTTCTTGTGTATGCAGTGCCTCCCACATCTATATCGAGTTCTAAATTCTGAGTCTATCAGAACTCCTGCCAGCACTCCATGGGGTGCCGGTACCTCAAATTCGAAAAATGTACGTCGGAGCGCCTGACCTGTGAGATTAGATAGGATTAGATACGCTAGGTTATCGCATCAAGCGCCCGAAGCGATAAGATCTCGATGGACGCTTTTGCCGCCGCACGCACGTTGCCCTGGCCCACATTCCCGACGTCGCTCTCGCTCTTCCTGGTACACTCGACAGTCCAAAACGCGGCTGCAGGTCGCTGACATGTATAGCATACACTAGCCCAAGTACCACCTGATTAGGAGCACACGAAGGTACGCTATGAATAAATCGGCATATTGCATACCCCCCTTAATAAACCGGCAGATTGCAATATGGATTATAGACGGCTCGCATCTATTATTATTGGTACAAAGCAACGCGCAGAGTGTCGTAAACAGATCGATCATGCATTAATAGAAAGTCGTCAAGGAAAGGTTTATGGGAGCTACCGGTCTCCTGATATACAAGATTGGGCTATCCGCGCTTCACTGCAGTATAACTCAGCCAACGATGGGCGGACAGAGTCTGCGAGCGTACTCACTGTGCTTAGCTGGAACCTTGGGATTCCCTGATGCTATCGCTGATCGCCGCGACATATAAGACACAGTCGAGGGAGGTGGAGAAGGCGTTCTTGATGTACGGAGACTCCACGAAGCTATCCGGTTGCCCAGGGGTGCCACAGATCGGAATAGACTGGCAAAGCTTGCCCCTGGTGCGGCTGACGCATTATTATCGCGTTTCGCCTCTTCCTCAGGCTTCCGTCGGCGATGTAGGAATGATGCTTCTGCTTGCGTTACGTGGGAGAAATATTCAGGAGGCTTTCTCCCCTCCTGGACAGCGCGGATCCAAGCCTCGCGCTTGCCGACTGGCCCCTGCCTTGTCCCTGAGGACACAGCCCTCGCATCGGTCCACGGGAGAGCGCTCTGTTGAGTAGAGACGGGAGATGGCGATGGACGTCGTGGAGGCTGTGGGTCACGGGAAGATGGTGCTTGCGAGGACAGCTTGGCTGCAACACGTCTTTTCATCGCTGCTTCAATAATCCTGCAGTATCGATGAGCGACGTCCTGGACGAGAATAGTTGAATACTTACGCTCCGATCATCTCTTGTTCCTTCCAAAGCTCGGCGGGGTTTGGTATATTGTCAGGAGAGAGATGATCTTCGAGTTCTAACCACAAGTCGACGAGAGGAATGAATGGGACCTTCGGGTCGTGGGCCCATCCAAACAAGTCCATGTCGATTATCTTCTCCAGAAGGGGTGGAACGGAGGGAAGGATGGGCGCCGTACCATCATCATCCGAGGTGGGACTGTCGCTCTGGTCTGACGACAGAGAGGACTGATCGGATATGGAATCCTCATCATCATCCGAGGACCTGCTGTCGTCGACATACTCACGAAGAGTCGGAGGGCTCGTGGGTGTCGAAGATGAAGGGGAGTGGCGGGTGGCGTGATATGGAGCTGGAGGACCCGCAGCTTGCGGCGGACCTTTTGCTGCGGGACCAGAACCGAGAGCCGCGGCACGTCTGAGAGACGACATGCGGAAAAAATCGTCTCTCCATGCGGACATCAATCTCACATGCTGCGAAATGCTGATCGTTGCACCTTTGTCGTTGTCGTAGACATCTGCGCCGCGCTTGATCTTGACACGGAGGGACATGCGGCTCATCATCCAAAAGTAGCAGTTGGGGAAAGGAAACTGAGGAGTAGACTGCACAGGCTGTCTTCCTTTGGCATACCGGGTGTTGGGATGGATAGGCATGACCATATCTGAGGTGATACCCTGCTCGGGAACCGCAGGCCGCAAAACTGTGGCGACGGGCTGCACCCAGTAGCGACACCACTCGCTCTCAGGTAGTGGGAGATCTTGTGGCTAGTTAACAGTTAGACGTGTATCTACTGTGCTGTATCAAGGAGGACGTACAGTATCCAGATAGATCAAATATTTCTTCGGTTCCATTGCCGTAGCTTCTGCGATCGCAATGGAGTCTAAGTCCAGATGCGATATCATGGATACAGGGTCCATGCGAATCACTGCGAACTTGAGTGCTTTAGGAAGCATAGTAATTTTGTGCCGACGCTGGCCTTCAAGTTGTACACCCATGGTGGAAGTCAAAGGCAACACCAGGATGACCAAATCGTGTGACGAAGAAGAATAGGTATCTCAGTGCAGGGCGAGGTAGTATCGTCCGATGCTGTCAAATTGCAGATGCGAGTGCACGAAAGATCGTGGGTCAAGACAGACAGTGGTAGACGGGCAAGGGGTATGGAGGAAGACAAGGAGAACGTCCCTTGGGGACGCCACGATGCTGTGGCTGCACCGTTTATGCCTGTTTGGCACCGTGGGCGTACTCTCCCACTCGCTGTGCCGCGTGGGCGGTGTAATTCATTCATGGGCGCCAGGCTCAGGCTACGAGGACAATCACAGCCGGTGCTGAGTTATCTTCAACCATGCAGGCATGCGAAAATTCGAAGTATGATTCTGATCCAGAGCCAACGAATGGGGAATAAAGGCGACTCGCCATTTGACAAGGGGGCTCCCCGTACCTCCATCTTCCTCACACCCCCCAGCAGCCATGAGCGAATGTAGGCGGTGTGCAAATCCTCTCAACGATGAGTACTTCCCCCTTGGCGGTCATGTCGAATTCGTTCCCTTCGACATTCTTGCAGTCATCGAATCAGCCCATAATCCCGTGGAGCAAGAAATCTTCAATAAGACGATGCGTCCAGCGGGAATATCGGTGGAGATGTTCACCAAGCGGACGATAGGCGACAGCGATTTTGAGGGTAGACCTGCGATTGCCCTAGATTTCGGATTGATCCATCCCGCCGAGGGCGAGCTGGTACGCAGCCACGTTCTAATCACGGCGACCTACTGGGGCCAGTACAAGCAACGCCGTCGCCTTCCGCTGATTCTCCAGCGCTTCGGCGTAGGAATATACCAGCACGCGACGATTGCGGGAGAGCCGGGCAGATTCCATCTGCACACTTCGCCAGAATGGACCAACTCATCGCATGCCGGTGATGACACGAACGCATGGCTGATTGCCCGGGTATATCCCTTCGAGGGCAAGCTTGCGAAACGAAGCCGGTGGGAGAATGTGAACAGGGCGGATCGAAACTCCTGCTCTTCCTTCACCGTGGAGGAAGAGTTCCAGGACGAGCTCCAAAGAGTTCTGGTGGAGACGTGGGATGACTGGATATATTCGTGTGAATTCGATCCAAAGACATTGGAGAGGAATGTCGCAGACTACAAGGTGAGTCCATCCTGCTAGTACGCTCTCTGGAATGAGCATTGAACGGCGCTGCAGAAGTTCAGCAACAAACTTGCCCGTTACAAGAAGCAGACGGGGAAACAGGTGAGTGTATTTCTCAGAATGCGCACCATTATGCACAACCGACACACAGACAGCTTCCGCGCAAGCAGAAACCATATAGTAACACCAGATCGGCGCATACTCAGAGAGGGTCAAATGTCACAATGGCACGTCGGTTCCTCTCATGAACGTACGCAGCGGCTCATATCTCCCTAACGTCGTCGTCCAGGGTGCCCAAGATCCTCCCATGGAGATGATTCAGAAACAGCCTATCAGATTCGCACACGCATTGCTCGCTCGGCCCATCATCGATGAGAGCGTCGTATCTGCGAATCTGAACGCACTCGAACTCCAAGTCCAGCCAGATGACATCACCGAGGATAACTCGACACTCGCCGTCAGTGCATCTGCACCGATCGAAACAGCCCAAGCATCAGACAAGACTGCGGTGCGTACGGATCCCGATCCCACCATCCCATCGCAGCGGACTCTAGCGCAACCAGATCACGACTCACTAGTTTCTATCCAGGTTGCATCCGACACATCTGCAGGGCATGCGGCTGGACCATCCGCACCCCCGCCGAAGATGTCCTATGCGGAGAAGTTGAAGGCAAAGGCTGGAGCCACTTCGAGCCAATCAGTGCAGAAGCCGGCACGCCAGATGGTTCCTGCGTGAATCGTCATCCTCGTAAGCATGTTACATCGATGATCATAGTCGCAATACTCACCTTTGTGTCTGATTTCTCCATAGTCCGAGTTACACGATTATGTATCTTGCATGTACGGCGAGCATGATCCGGTTACGTTCCACTTTAGTATGTTGAAGCATGTGCAAGATGTAACGTATCACGTCGTCTACATGAACCTCGAAGCCGAGTGAAAACTTCTATCAATTGAATTCACGTACGGGAATCATCTCCAGTGGGCCAAGGACATTATACCGACTTAAAGCCTTCTGTGGGGTTCACCGTAAGTGAGACCAGAGGCCACAACATAGGCGACATGTTAGTGAGAATAGGCATGATTGAATCAAGGGATCGTGACCCAGGGCAAAACTTGTTCACATCACGAATCAAAAAGCACAAGGCAACACCTTACTATTGGCCAACGCCGGGATCGAACCGACGACCTTGGCGTTATTAGCACCACGCTCTAACCAACTGAGCTAGCCGGCCATAATATTGGCCATTTTTTGCGTTACTGAGACCACTATGGTATCTTCCTACCAATCACCAGCTGGAAGTTCAGTTAAAGTCACGTAGTTTCGAGTGCTCTCGTCTCTACGACGTTGGATCAAGCTGCACATTCAAGCTAACAAACAGAGTATCATCTTTCCCGACATACGGACAGCCGCTAAACAGGAACCACGCTCGTCAGTATGACAATTATTCCTAGAGTGAATCATAGTAATGCACTCACTCGACTTGCAATGTATTCGCCCGGTCATTCTCCTCCAGCGACACTGCGACCATCCCATTCTGACCGTGCGAGCCCGAGGCGGGGATGAGCTGGCGCTTGGATGCCAATCGCACCTCGATTGGCGGGTTGACCTGGCCCGCTGGACTCGGCGCTGGGTCCGACGGAGAGAAGAGCGACGACCCGGAGGGCTTATCTGAGGCTGCGGCCGGCGATGACGACACGAGTTCATCTTCTGTCCGCGCCTTGATGACGAGGGTAGCGTTGAGGCGCGTCGGGGGGCTGTGCGGGAGGAGCGCGAGCTTGACGGCCAAGCGGCCGGGGGTCACCTCCAAATAACCCAGTCGCGTGTGGTCGTGCTTCCTCGCTACCACGAAGCTGAGCTGCCACATCCGACCTGGCAGGGATACGCCCTTGAGGCCTAAAATGAACACGAACGAGACGATAGATACGCACCTTTAGCGATGAACTCCAGATCGACTGCCTCGGCGATACGTATGCGTTTCTGGAACATCGGGATCTTGAAGTCGACCGAAAACGACATCGTATTCGCATCGGTATCCCGCATGTCCACCTCGTCGACCGGCACATTCGAGTTCAGGATGAGCCTTTCCTGCGGCGACAGAGGCGAGAACGCGGGGATGCGCCGGAGGCACTGGAACAGGGTGTTGTTGGGGCTGTGCAGGCACGCCAGGCGGACGTCGTCTATGGTGGCAGTGGACAACGGCGCAGCATATACCAGCATCGCGCGGAGATAGGTGATGTCCTGCGCGCTGGGGGAGGGGTTGGCGCGGTTGACGATCGCCCAGTAGAGCGGGGTGTGCCCGGCGGCCGAGCGCTCCTGCAGGATGGTGGACAGCGAGAGGTCGTACGACCTGCATGCGTCCGCGCAGCTGTCGAGGATCGCGAGTACGCCGTTTGGGTCGCCGCCTCTGACGAGTCCTTGTACGAGATTGACGAGTGTCTTCCGCACCTCTTGTGCTGCCTGGGACGCGGTCCATGCCGAAGGATTCAACAACAGGCTCAATAGCCAGGTTTGGTATGCTTGCAGGTTCGATGGGCCGGGAGATGACGAGGTACTTGGTATGGGATGCTGAGGGGAAAGCAAGAGAAGGTCTGTGGAGCGTGTCGACTCCGAACTTGCCTTCTCATCTCGTGAAGGGGGGAGGGCGAGCGACTCTAGATCGTCATAGGAAGGCGGCGCGTCTTGCATCGTTGACCTGTTGGAAGCCTGCTTGCAATTATTGTCTGCTCGTTGGCGAATGCAGAAGAACAATACTCACAGGGATGATCATGGTCGTCGACGCGATGGTCACCATATAAGAATTAACACGACGCAGGCTGTGCGCCGCCTGAACACTGCGGAACAAATATACGGAACAGGAAAAGTATGTCCACACGGGCTAGGGCGCCCGGCTGAGGACACGTCAGAGGCAATGCAGCCGGCGGGCGCAAGGACTGCGGGATGCAAGTCCACGTTGTCCAGCCGCCCGCCCTTCGAGCTAACGGCTCTTCGTACCGTTGCTCAGTTCCCATCGCTCACAGTTCTTCGGGCTTCCTGCGTCCCCCAGGGAGGACTGGCAACGGATAGTCATCAGCCATACTGATGTATGTCACCGTCTCTGACGAAGAATTGAATGAAACCGAGAGCTGCGGTTGGTACGTTAGTTGCACAGACGTAGTAACAGCCACAGGCGTAATGCGTTCCATGCAGTTATACGAGGGCGATCGCAGCAGCACAGCGTCGGAGCAGTTGAGTCCCTTTCACGAAGAGATGAAGGATGTATTCCATGTCTGGAAACAAGGATGACAATCTAGTACTGAGGGCACGTGTCAGTGAGAAAAGCACTGCAGCGGAGGGTAGAACATACATACCAGTACAGTGGCACTGGTACGGGATATCGAGAGACGACTATAGCCAAAGCGTCACGATCATCCGATGCGATCTGTGTAATCCATGGCGAGCAGTGATCGCGTGGGGTCTTGCTTGGCACGTTCGTCCTTGAGCATACTGCGATGGAAGAACGCAAGGTCACGCCGATCGTGGGTATGGGTGCAAGATAGTAGCAGAGCATATGCGTACCGAGAATTGATCCTTGGGTCATCTCCTTCGACTCCCAGGACCGCTTGGGGTGTCTTCGCGTCGATGACCTGCCCGACCCAAACGTTCGTCTGCACACTCGGTCTAAAGGAAGCAGGGCAGGACTCACATAGTGATTGTCACAATGTGGGCAGTACTCGTCGCTCTCCTCGTACTCCGTCATGTCCTTCCGGAAGGCCTTCTTGCACTTCTTGCAGAGGAATGTCATCTGGGTCGTCTTCGCGAGCGGGTGGGACTGCGCCTCCGCGTGGCACTCGGCGCAGTCATACCATTGCTTGCAGCACGGCGCGCGAATCGCGACTTGGGCGTTGAGGATGTGTTTGCTGGGTGAAGGGACGATGTTGAGTGTCGTCTACGCGGGAAGTTGGATGAGGGCGGGGGATAGAGGTGCAGGCCGTTGCGACCACGAATGCACGATATATGTGGTTGTCAACTTACCACATAGCTGCGCGAGATACAAGTTGGGCAGGGGGTCGAGGTCGTCGTCGAAGAGGAAGTGGCGGCAAAAGCGTCCGACTCAGGCGCGCCTTGGCCATGCGCCGACTTGCCGTTCACCGACTTTCTTGCGGTCGGCCGCACTCTCGCCTACACCATCATCATGCTCTCTTCTCATGCGCTTTGCTGTAATCCCGACACATCGTCTGCAGGCTAGCTATCACGAAGGTGAGGAACAGCGCTGATGGCCTCGCAGCGGAGCCCATTCCGTGATACGTCGCGGCATCTCAGGCGGCATCGGAGAGGACAGCCCGCAAACTGCTCTTCCCTCCCTCCCACCATCTGCCGGCCCTCCCGCCTCCCTTGCGCTCGCGGACGCGTCCCGGGCACGCGGTGAATGGCATGCACTCCGACGCCGACTGAAACTCTGTATGAGGTCCTGACCACAACCTCCGCTTCCACATCCTTCACGGATATCACCAGCACCATCCCGCCCGATATCAGCACGTCCTTCAGCACGTTCTGCGCAAGCTCGTCCGTGGATGCCAATGATACCAGTGCGGCCGTCTGTGTTTCGACCGATTCGGTGGAAGTCGTAACTACCGTACGAGGTGAGTACTGCCTTGACGATCGGAGCATGAGGGCCAGGCATGAGTCCCTTCAGTCTACAAGGTCACCTCCATGCCGGAGAGGTTTAGTCTTTCTCAGACGCGTTCAATGGGCACGAACGCTCCGAAAACGCGCGAGGCAGGACCGTTCACTGCCAGCAGCGGAGCGAGGCTTTTCCGTGACCATTCGTTGCGATTGTGAAGTGTTGTCTTGG
Source organism: Lentinus tigrinus ALCF2SS1-7 (assembly GCF_003813185.1). Lineage (NCBI taxonomy): Eukaryota > Fungi > Basidiomycota > Agaricomycetes > Polyporales > Polyporaceae > Lentinus > Lentinus tigrinus. Next base: position 9,198 of record NW_027137961.1, read on the forward strand.
GAGCCGTCTCGCAAGCACATCCAGACGATTAGTTTGTTAATCAGTGCCTTTGGTTCAGGTGCACGTCCGGTGATGATACAGCGCATGAACTGTTCACGGGCGCACTGCTTTGGAAGGCAGAGAGCATGGCTCGTATTGCGAGGCCCCGAGTCCCCCAGGATGTCTGCTTTGCTTGCGCCTACTTTAATCGTATAGTCAATTGCCTACGCTCGCGGAATGGCAATCGTATTCCCTAGGGAGCTTGTCTCAATGCAGCAGTTGGTATAGTGATTACGCGAACAGTCTATCTCAGTGATGCACCAAAGACTCGTTTCTATGATCTGCGCATCTAGTCTGCTGTGTGACGTTCGTGTGCGGCTTGCTTCTAACTGATCTGAATGCTGACCGTCACTCCGCCTTCAGATGAGGCTATCACCGTCATCCAATCTCAAATTGTATACTCGTTCCCAGTGATCTTCAGCCAACCCACTGCTACGCTCTTTTCTACATGCCCACCCGACAGTGGTACCTCGGTCCCTCCTCCTCCTCCGCCCAACATTTCCACGTCGCAGCCCTCGCCCTCTCAACCATCGCCGTCACAGTCCTCCACTTCGTTGTTCGTGTCACAGGTTTCCTCCACTCTTCCTGGCGGCTCAGTAGTCGTGGCTTCGGTAACCTTCACATCCACAATGCCCCCGACGTTTTCCACCGTGCCGACATCACTAGGCGGCGAGAGCAGTGGTGGTAGCAATTCAGGGCACGGCAACGTCAAGGATGCTCTTGGGGCTATCATCGGTGGCGCGGTAGGAGGCTTCTTCGGTCTCATTGCTCTGGCTACGTTTACATGGTTCATCTGGTAAGTGCCACGTTAATGATTCTAATACTGGTGACTGACGATGCTACAGGAGGAAACGCGACAGCATTCGCGCACTATATGCCAAGGAACAAGATACCAAAGTCGAGCCCACGTTCTATCATCGCTGGAGCCAGCCCCCATCGCGCTCGCCACCTCCAGATGCAGAGCCGAAGCCGTACGAGTATGGTCTTGTGGGCCGGCCACCCTCCACTTCCCCGCCCCCTACGCGTCCGCAGTCGCTCGCGTTCACAGGCTTGTCCCTGTCCCCAAGTCCGTATTCGACCGGGTATCCCTACAACCCGCCCACTCCGAATAGCGCTCGTGGTCTCTCGCCCAGCCCAAGCCCGTATTCTCCTTACTTCCCTCAGCATCCCCCGTCCCCGTCTCCAAAAGCGCTAACCGTTCCGGATGCACGACCGCACACGCCAGTGCGGCCCGATTCCACGACGCCTGCCACATCGTCTTCGCAGTCCCCGCCGCCACAGTCACAGTCGGACTCGCAGCAGGAGCAGGAGCAGCCTGCGCCATCGTTCCATCGCCAGTCGGATTCTCTGACCTCGGTCGGCACGGCCGTGAGCTACCCATTCCCAGTCCTCCAGCCAGTACAGCGAGGAGGAGGGAACGAGGACGACGACTCGAGCGTGTCGGCGCGCCACCGGCAGCCGTTCCGGCTGTCGCTGACGCTGGCGAACTGGAACCCGTCGACGGATGGGGAGCTGTTTACCCGCGCGAGCTCGGACAACGGGCGGGAGGATAGTTTGGACACGCCAGTAGGGCAGGGACACGGACAGGGACAGGGACAAGGACAAAGACTGGACGCGGAGCATGCATGATTGCGATTGCGACTACGACTGCGAGTGCGGCGACGATGGGTTCTCCTGACTTTCATTTTCTTTGTACGGGTATCCGGGTTGGACGCCATTCACGACGCTGTCCTGAACGACATATCCTTTCGTACTCTTCGAGCCCAGTGCTGCCATTGTCAGTATGCTTAGCATAGGTGCGTCTCGACATCCTCTCGTTTGCCCTTCCCTATCCCGTACACCAGCGACCACCGGTACCACTCTCGAAAATATTATGCGCAGCCTGCATCGCACTGCTGGAAACGGGTACTTGTGGGTATGTTGAGAGCTGACATCGACGACGATGAGTGCGTGGCTTGCAGTGTTGGTACACATACAAGGATTTCGATTGGCCCACGGGTGGGCGCCAGTCGCCCGTGGGCTCGCCCACACAGCCCAATAAGCATCAACACCGTCCACACGTACGTTGTTCCGAACACGGTCGTCCTCTGGTCCTCCTCCTCCTCCTCCTCGTCGCACGGGCACTTGCGGATACTCTACCAGTTGCTCCCATCTCCGGACTCTTGTCCTCTCGTTGAAGTGACCCTGCGCCTCTCGACCCTCCTGTTCCTCTACACGTCTACTACCTCTTGTCGGTACTGGGCTGCTTGCCACGTCAACGCGTTCCACGCCACTTCTCGGAATGGTTCGGTCTCTAGTCCATCCACCTAACCGATATGCGGTTATTCGCACCGATCCAGAGGCAATGCTGAAGGACCTAGGATTGGACGACCCCGACACGCTCAAAGAGGCCCAATGTATGTTGCGGAAGAAATACTTAGTGTACCTCGAATGGGTGAGCGTTCAATATGTTTGATTTTCTGGTTGCACTTCACTGACTTGGAGTACTCCTATTCTAGCCCGGTGAGCTTCCAATGCCGGGTATGAGATGGTGTCGGTACTACGTGTCTCCAATTGGGACCACCCTCCGCCCGCCTGACGAATCATCGGGGATCACTTCAGACATGGTCGTCCCGATCGCGCCAAACAAAGGCCACACTCCAGAGCGCCAACCTATACACCCCACCCCTTCGTTTCCCTTCTCGAATTGCTATCACTGGATCTTCAACGACGTGACCGTGCGTCTGCGCGTGCATACGGAGGGCGTCGAACACGATGGCGCCATCAAGCTGCCTGCAGCAGAGCATCTCGCCATGAAAGACGCTTTCTCCCTCGACTGCGAGCGCATCAACGCGTTCTATGACGATAAAGGTGAGCCGTCGGCGGAAACTGCAGATTCCTCAGAACAAATCGCTGCCAACGCTTCTTCCACTTGCGAAGACAATCCCTCAGAAACGGTGCTGCCCGTGGAATCAGCGCAGGTGCAGGACGGTGATCGCAACCACGTACTGTCCGACATATATTACCGCCTCGTCACACAGCGGGGTCTGCAGAAGTCCGGGCCTCCTAGTCACTGCGACGACAAGTCACTCGATAGCTCGTCCGAGGACGCGTCGGGCTCCCACGATTCGCAGAAGCGATCATCTGTGACTACAATGACGTCCAGAGACCAGGGGTTCGACATCTTCGGCTGGGACCCTGATGCAAACACTGCCAAGATTCCTCTAGTCGATGCATGGCTCGACCTCGAAAATCATTTCACAGAAGACAACATCACCAGCCCTCTTGAACTGAACAAGGAGTTTGAGCAGATCGAGGCGTGAGTTGGTTCCGCCTGAGTTTGATTCGCCTTGTCTTACATCGCCATAGGTTGATCACGCGAGGACTGACTCGGTTCGCGTCAGCGCAGAAGTCTCCCGAACAGATCAAGGACGAGTATCCTGCCAGTGACGCCGAGGTGCCTGCGGAGCCGGATGAACTTGCAGACGACGACCACCTAGTAAATGTGATCAACAGTCTCTGGAGCGACCTACGATCCAAGTTTGTCACCTCGTCTTCCTCCTACGGTCCTCCATTCCAAGTGCTAGATATCCCCGAGTCGGGCCCCGATGATGCCTCATCGACACCTGGATACCTTCGCGAACATGGCTCAGTTCCATCGTATCCTCTCCCTGCCGATGAGCGGTTCCCCGTTCGCGATGATAGTGCAATTTACATCCATGGAAATGAGAATGGGGGCTGAGCATGAGGTTACTCAACTACAGCAGGTGGACGGGGAATGGTGGAGACGGACATCTGGGGAGACATCAGGTTGGATGATACGATCGTACTAGATTAAGGATGCATGTGTACTCGGGTTCTTGTTCAGACCGAGCAAAGACTCAAGCCCAACGGTGGGAGGCAATAGATTAGCATCGGCATGCGCACAAGAATACATGCACCCGAGCGCTAGTCCGCCACATGTCGCTGGCAAGTAGAGGCCGCAGTGGCACTGCCACGGGCTCTGCCCTGCGTCGCCCCCATTGCCCGCCTCTTAGCTTATTGAACAGCGAATACTCTCAACCTTCCTCGTCCCTCCCTCCAAAAATCCTACTGTTGTCGCTACTGTGCTTCTTGCCACGTCAGAACACGCTCTACGCCACTTCTCGGGATGGTTCTGTCTCTATTCCCTTTACCTAACTATTACGCGGCTATTCGCACCAATCCAGAGGCCATGGTGAAGGATCTAGGATTTGACGACCCTGAAACCCTCAAAGAGGCCCAAGGTATATCGCGGAAGAAGTACTTGGTGTACCTCGAATGGGTGAGCATCCAACGTTGAGAACCAATTGGTTGCGCTTCACTGATTGCTTGTCCTAGCTCGATGAGCTACCAATGCCGGGGATTAGATGGTGTCGGTATAGCGTCTGTCCCATTGGGACTGCTCTTCGCCCACCGGACGAAGCGCAGGGGATCACTTCGGACATGGTCATCCCGATCGCGCCAAACAAGGGCCACACTCCAGAGCGCCACCCTGTCCAAACTACTCCTTCCTTCCCGTTCTCAAACTGCTACCACTGGTTCCTAAACAATGTGACGGTGCGTGTGCGCATACATGGGGACGGCGTCGAGCATGATGGTGCCATCTGCTTGACTCCGAGAGAACAATGCGCCTTGACCGACGCTTTCGGCGTCGACTGCGAGCGTATCAATGCGCTCTACTATGAGAAGAATGGGCCGCCGTCGAGAGCTGCAGATGCGTTGGAACAGGTCGCCGCGGACGCTTCTTCCCCTTGCGAGGGCGACGCCCAAGGAACGGTACTGCCCATAGAACCATCAGCTCAGGATGGAGATCCTACCCGTTCACTGTCCGAGATATATCGCCGCATCGTAATACAGCGGGGTTTGCGGACGTCTGGGCCTCCAAGTGAGTTCGAGTATAAATCTCAACGAAGATCCGATAGCTCGTTCGAGGACGTGTCAGGCGCCCACGATTCGGAGAAGCAGTCGACAGCGACCACGATGACGTCCAGAGACGAGGGGATTGACTTCTTCGGCTGGGACCCTGACGCAAACACTGGCAAGATTCCTCTAGTCGATGCATGGCTTGACCTCGACAAGCATCTTACTGAAGACGATATCGCCAGCCCTCTTGAACTGGAGAAGGAGTTCGAGCAGATTGAGGCGTGCGTTTGTTCCGCCAGAGTCCAAGTCGTCTTGTCTTACACGTCCATAGATTGATCACGCGAGGACTTGCGAGGTTTGCGTTAGCCCAGAAGTCTCCCGAACAGATCAAGGACGAGTATTCTGTTAGCGATGCTGAGCTGCCTGCGGAGCCTCAGGAACTTGCCGACGACCACTTGGCGCAAGCGATCACCAGTCTATGGGGCGATCTTCAATTCGAGTATGCCACTTCGTCTTCCTCCTGCGATCCTCCTTTCCCAGTGTTACATATCCCCGAGTCTGAGCTCGATGGTACACTACCGACACCTCGAAACTCTAGCGGGCATGGCCCGTCGTCATCATATCCTCTCCCTGGCGACGAGCGGTTCCCCAGTCCCGATGCTGGCAATAAACCCGCTCCATCACCAGCATCCGCTTCCGACGGACTCACACCACACGTCATATCGCCTGTCCGCTCTCCTAGACCCCACTCGGTCGAACCTGCTACGCGAACTCCAGACCACGGTAACCCCAGGGACGTTGATTGCTGCTCCGCCGTCCTCCACTGCTTCGTCACGCACCAAGACAAACACCGAATCGTTGCCACCTCGGCCACGACGTCGTACGTATCTTGAGTCCGTTCGCCCACCGCAGTCTGAACATGTGCTCATATAAGTATGTTGACAGGTCGTAGTCGCGCTTCGACGATGTACTACCAGCTACGTGCGAAGCTCATACAATTGTGGCCGAAAGGATTTTGATCGGTGCATTGAGGCGCGCGTATTTTGGTGATTCGTGCTTACGGGTTTCATTTCGAACTTAGATGTAAACCGTACTTGTGTGTATCTAGTAGTCTATTGTACGCCAGCATAATGCTGATTGCGACTATTAGTACCAACACTTTCCATGTACATAGACGGCATCTGATTAATGATTATTCAAGCTGTAGAATTTATGGATTATGTACATGCTAGCTATGTTCAGGCGCACGGTCACCACACCGAGAGGCCGTTGTACCGCAAGTGCGCCGGCGCCTGTTCTCCGACGCAGTCTCTTCTCCCGTTCACGGTCCCGCCGTTCGCAACCGCCATTCACCGGCACCGTTCGCTCACTCTATTATCTACGTCTCGCCGGGCCTCCAGGTCTTTCTGTTACACATCACTACCGTACCGTTCTTTGCTGCTTGCAACTTATCTCTGTCGGTCGGGCGAACTAGAAGCTTGCGATTCCGGCGACCCAAGAACCGGTCACTGAAGATCAATCGATCAAGTACTGTCCTAGGAACTGGTCTTGACGACGTATTACGTCTTCGCGAACTTGAAGGCCACAGAGGCGGTGGTGTTTTCCTGCGCTATACACGCGTCCTTTGTCGGTAACTGGCCCGCTTCTTGCCACGTCAAAACGCGCTCCACGCCACTTCTCGACATGGTGCTGTCTCTGTTCCCGCTACCTCACCGTTATGCGGTTATTCGTACCGATCCAGAGGCGATGGTGAAAGATCTAGGATTTGACGACCCCAACACGCTCAAAGAGGCCTAAGGCATGTTGCGGCAGAAGTACTTGGTGTATCTCGATGGGGTACGCATTCAACATTCAACCATTGTGCTTCACTGATTAGTTATCCTAGCTTCGTGGACTTCCAGTGCCAGGCGATAGATGGTGTCGGTACAGCGTCTCTCCCATTGGGACTACGCTTCGCCCGCCGGACGAAGCGCGTGGGATCACTTCGGACATGGTCATCCCAATCGCGCCAAACAAAGGCCACACTGCAGAGCGCCATCCTATCCATACTACTCCCTCCTTTCCGTTCTCGAATTGCTACCACTGGGTCTGGAACAAGGTGACAGTGCGTGTACGCATTCACGGGGACGGCGTCGAGCACGACGGCGCGATCTACCTGCCTCCGAGAGAGCAATTCGCCCTGAGAAATGTTATCTGCGACGAATGGCACCGCATAAACGCCTTCTATAAGGAAAAGCATGGGTCGTCGTCGACAACTGCAGATGCCTTGGAACAGGTCGCCACCGACGCTTCTTCCCCTTGCGACAACGATGCCCATGGAGCGCTGTCCGTGGAACCGCAAGCCCAGAATGGCGATCCTGCCCACGTACTGTCTGAAACATATCACCGCCTCGTCGCGCAGCGGGGTCTGCGAACGCCGTCTGGGCCTCCTAGCCTGTCCGGGGACAACTCGTCCGAGGACTTGTTAGACTTCGATGATTCGCAGACTGAGCAGTTGACTGTGACTACAGTGACGTCCAGAGATGAGGGGATCGACTTGTTCGGTTGGGACCCCAACATGAATACTCCCAGGATCCCTCTGGTCGAAGCATGGCTTGACCTCGAGAACCATCTCATAGAAGACAGTATCGTCAGCCCTCTTGAACTGAGGAAGGAGTTCGAACAGATCGCCGAGTAAGATTCTCCGCTCCCATGATTCAATTCGTCGTATCTCACCAGCAGTCGTAGGTTGATCACGCGAGGACTCACCCGGTTCGCGTCAGCGCAGAAGTCTGCTGAGCAGATCAAGCGAGTATCCTGCCAGCGATGCTGAGCTGCCTGCGGAGCCGGATGAACTTGTCGACGACGACCACTTTTTAGATGTGATCAACAGTCTGTGGGGCGACATACGATCCAAGTTTGTCACCTCGTCTTCCTCCTGCGGTCCTCCATTCCAAGTGCTCGCTAATCCCGAGTCGGGCCCCAACGATACCTCATCGACACCTCGATGCACTCGCGAGAATGGCCTAGTTCCATCGTATCCTCTCCCTGGCGATGAACGATTCCTCGTCCTCGATGATTGTGCACGCATATCAATGGAAACAAAAAAGCCTCTTGCAGCGAGTACCGACAGCAACCACGCTCCGTCACCTGCACCGGCTTCCGACGCGTTCATGCCGCATGTCACATCGCTCTTTCGCCCTCGTACGTATCTCGAGTCCGTTTGCAGCTGTAGCGTGCACTCATTCATATTTTAGGATGTTGCCGTGCTTTGAAGATGTACTACCAGCTGCGTGCGAAGTTCGTACAATTGTGGGACAAAATTTGAGAGGTGCATTGAGGTGTACGCGTCTGCGGGCACAAGTAATTCATGCCCGCGGATCCGTTGAAGTCAACCATGGCATTCTCGCGTGCATTCTCGCGTCTGCTCCCTAGCCTGACACTCGGGCACAGTGCTAGTTCGACTGTAATACTACTTTCCATGTACATAGCCTTGTTATATGATCGCTTTTGTAGCATATGTCAATCATTTACATGTTAGCTGCTATACGTTCGAGCGCAAGAACGATAGGCTCCTCGCCTCTGGGGCGCGTCGAGGGACGCGTCGAAGGGCGGCTACTATCGGTAATCCCGGGCCGGAGTTGGCGGCGCATGCGCAGTGGCCTGTCTCCGTCGCCACGCCGCCACTGCCAGTAGAATCCCTGAACTGGTGAATAGTAAGTATACCTCTGCTTTCCTATACCCATAGCCATTTCTGATCTCATGCCACTACACCATCTAGAAGTGCTTACGCCGGACATAAGGTGGTGCTATGGTGCTGACGTGGTCAAGACAACGTCCCGATTGCAGTAAACGAGAACCTCCCGACGGACATAGTCATCCCAATTGCCACCAGTATGCGTAATACTACATCGGTGAGCACCACACAGTGTACTCAGTACCCTCCATCGCATTCTCTAACTGCTACCATTGAACGGCTCGACCTCCACGCTGTCCAACTCTTCGCACAACACTATTCTGAGCGTGCTTTCGAGTTCATCGAGATGACATATTGAGCATAACGACGAAGCTGGAGGTAGTGATCACTTAAATATTTATACAGAACTCAGTGTCGTCCACAAAGCCTAACAAGCATCAACCGGTCGGCGCACGAGCCCGTCAACTTTGCGGTGCCACAGCTTCGAGTCTTCGACCATCTCTGCTCACCTCGTCCTCCGCTTACTCTGCTTCGATCTGTCCATTTGATCACCACTTCAAACGGTCTTGCTCCTGCTTGTGGCAGCACTATCCACGCCACGCCAATCAGAATGCCTCGACCTCTTATCCCTCAGCCCGGTTACTATGCAGTCATTCGCATCGATCCAGAAGCGATGGTTGCAGACCTCGGACTAGACGATCCGGAGACCATTCAGGAGTCCAGAGATATGCCCCGGAAGAAATATCTGGTGTACCTCGAGTGGGTGAGCGCGAATGAGACCTTGTTGTCTGTAGCGACTGATTGATCAGAGTCGGCTTTTAGCCCGACGAACTTCCTATGCCAGACATGAGGTGGTGTCGGTACGGGGTTTCTCCAATCGGGACGATGCTTCGCTCGGTGGATGAGACTCGAGGCATCACTCCAGATATGGTCATTCCGATCGCCCCAAACAAACGCTGCACGGGAGAACACAGCCCTGTCCATCCTACACCTGCTTTCCCGTTCTCGAACTGCTATCACTGGGCGCTCAACCACCGGGGTGTCCGCATACGTGTTCACGAGGATGGCGTCGAGCATGAGGGTGCTATCAGCTTGTCCCCCGAGGAGAGTTACGCCCTTAAAGAAGGCTTCTTCCCCGACTGTCAACGCGCCCGCAAAGCTCAGCGTGAAAAGTACGGTGAATCTCCAGACGCCGCCAGGGCTTCATCCATTGGCGCATACGACGTTCATAACCCGGAGCTCCCCGTCATGGACCCAGCTATCCAGGGTGTCACAGGTCACATCGACGTCCTCACCGACACGTACTACCGGCTTGTCACACAGAGAGGTCTCCGCAGATCCGGTCCTCCCAGCGAGAGCGATATGTCCGACTCGGCTGAGGACGTAACGGGCTCCCACGATGGACAGAGGCAAATGACAGTGACTCCGAAGTCTTCCAGAGAGGGACTCGGATTCGACTTGTTCGGTTGGGACCCTGACCTGAACACTGCCAAGATTCCCTTGGTCGACGTGTGGCTGGATATCGACAAGCATCTCACAGAAGATGATATCCCCAGCCCGGATGAACTGGACAAGGAGTTCGAGCAGGTCAATGCGTGGGTGGCTCCACTCGAATACGATTCTTCGTGTCTCACAACAGTCATAGGTTGATCACGCGTGGACTTGCGAGGTTTGCGTCAGCCCAGAAGACTCCCGAGCAAATCAAGGACGAATATCCGGTCAAAGACACTGAGCTGCTTGTGGAGCCAGGTGAACTCCCGGATATCGACCCTTGGGTGGAAGTGATCACCGCTCTGTGGGGTGATCTTCAACAGTCTGTCATTTCGTCTTTCTCCTGCAATCCTCCATTCCCAGCGCTACATATCCCAGGATCGGACGCTGACGGTGCACTACCGTCTCCGTTGTATCCTCTCCCTGGCGATGAGCGGTTTTCCGTTCCCGATGCTGGTGCAGGTACATTGATCGGAACGAACATGCCTCTTCCTGCCAGTACCGACGGCAATCTCACTCATTCGCCAGAATGCGTTTCCGAGGGACTCGTACCACCACATGTTACATCGTCCATGTACTCTCTTGGAAACCCGCGTGTTGTTTCGCCGTCCTCCACTCCATCATGCAACAACGCAAACTTGCTTGAACCTCCACCACCATGTCGTAAGTATCTCGAATCAGTTCGTGACCAACCAATCGCGCTCATCCGCATAAACATCGTACAGGTCGTAGCCGCGCATTGACGATGTACTTCCGCATGCGTACGAAGGTCCTACAATTCTGGCGCATTGGCTGTCGGACTGGAGATGTGCATTGAGATGATGTAGGCATCTGCAGGCACGACCCATCTGTTCTAGCCACATCAGCCGCGCTTCTCTCTGGTCCCCGTCGTAAAATCGACTGACCCTAGGACTAGCCACGGTGTATCCATCCCTGTCAGATTGTCCTCGAGCCATGCTAGAAATATTCCCTTGACCTGTGTCTAGATTTCTGGCTTGAATATAGCTGTCATTTTGCTCAAGTTGGTCCTCGCTTCGTAACGGTCGAAAGGAGAAGGTCGGGAGGTCGGGCTATGAACGGTTTGAGCCTCAGCTCACCCTACTGTTTCTAATTAAGAACATCTGTTGCACGTTGAGATCTCAGTACTGAACGTTGAACCGTCGAACATCGGCATATTGAAGCAACATCAAACTGCGTGCACCACAGATGTGTAGCGCTCATCTGGCGCTTGAGCCAGAACTTGTCCCCATCCTCCATCTTGCTGCGTCCTCGTACCGCAACCCCAGTATATCCTCCATATCTGCTCGGACTACCAGCATGGGACCCACAAAGAAGTCAAAGGCAGTCGTGTCCGACCCTTCGTCCTCCAAGCAGCACGCATCGCAGTCGGAGAAAAATTCGAAAGGGCGGAAGCGACCCCAGCATAAGAAACACCCCGCGCCCTCCACCCCCGACTCTTCCTCCTCGAACGTCCTCCCCGGAGTCCAAAAGATCAAAGCTGCCCTGCGACAGACCCGCCGCCTGCTCGCGAAGGACACGCTCGCGGCGGACGTACGCGTGGCGACCGAGCGGCGGCTGAAGGCGCTCGAGGCGGACCTCGCGCGGGCGGAGCAGGCGCGGCTCGAGCGCACGCTGGCGACGCGGTACCACAAGGTGAAGTTCTTCGAGCGGCAGAAGATTGCGCGACGGATCGCGCAGATCGCGAAGCAGCTCGCTGCGGACCCGGAGAAGAAGGAGCGGCGGAAGCTTGAGGCGAGGCTGCAGGAGCTCCGCGTCGATCTGAACTACGTGCTGCACTACCCGAAGACGAAGAAGTACATCTCGCTGTTCCCGCCGGAGGTCAGGCAGGGTGGGAAGGACAAGGACAAGGAGCAGGTCGCGAGGGAGGAGAAAGAGAAGTCGGAGACGGATCGGCAGCGGGAGGAGGTCAGGAAGTGGGTGAGGGAGCAGATGGAGGCGGGTGCGTTGAGTGCGGAACCGGAGGTCGAGCTCACGGCAGACGCAAAGCGTGCTGCTGCGGCAGCACAAGACACCTTTGTGCAGGATGGCGTTCGGGATAAGAGGACGAAAGGTGGCAACGCGAAATCGATTGGCAAGGCTGCAGGCAATGCTGTCGCAGACGACGACTTCTTCGCGAAGGATGAGGAGGCGGACAGCGAGGAGAATGAAGAAGGGGATAGCCCGGGAGAGGACTCCGAAGAGGACAGCGACATGGACGAGGACTAGCCTATGCTTGGTGCGTCTTTGTGGGTGAATATCTGTGCATCAGACTTCAACATGCTCATATCGAACCATCAGCTGTACATCCACTACCTCACCGTCGCACGATAGATTGTGCTCGGTTTGCTTTTCTGTGATTTACCCTCGCCACTGCTACATCATTGTCTAGATTGCGATCATGAACTCCTGCGTCTCTGCGCTCTCTTTGCTGCAATGTCCAAAAGTGAGTTGCAGGAACGGTTGGATGTGTGTCTTTCCTATTGCATTGTATACCCTCATGCTACTTACAGAAGGTCATTCGACATGCCATTTCCTAGGCTTCCCTTCACAACTCGCAGACCTCCCTCACACTTGAGGTCCGTTGGGCAGAATGCAGGCGACTATTATTGCCAAGATATTGTGCGGTGTGTTCACCTCGTTGTTCGATCCCACACACTCTCTTTTCTCCCTCAGGAACGAGAATAAAGGCCGCTTGGGAAACACTGCTCACATCCGCTCCGCCCCAACTAACTTTGCAACCTGACCAGATGGCGGCAATGCGGTCCGGGCACTGCTGGCCGGAATACACTACGCCCGCCGTCCGGCATGCAGTTTCCGATACAGTGGACGCTCTTCGGTGCTGTTTCTCCAGGTTAGTTCCATTCTAACCCAGTAGCATGAATTCCCTCGTCTGAAGCTCTGCGCCTTTTCTTGGTATCCAAAGGTGCCCGACAGTCCTGATCGTGCGATCACTGAAACGGAAGAATTTGAGGGGTAGGTCACCGGGCTCGAGGGGTTCCCGGAAGTTTCTCTTAGCCCTGTGCGGACCGCCGGACCGGCCCTTCCCCAGCTGCGTCAACGTTCACGGAGCGTCGACGAGTGCAAATGGAGGGGACTGATGCCGCGGTATAAATCTGGAGGTCATAGACGCTATCGCCTCTCTCATCTCTTCTCGCCCTCATTATCCCCTGCTTCTCCCTCGCTGCTGCAAACATGTCGCTCGGAAAGACCCTCACCCTCTCCACTGGCGCGAAGATCCCGCAGATCGGTCTCGGGACGTGGTTGTCGAAGCCCCACGAAGTCGAGAATGCTGTAAGGATGCATCAATCGTGTCGAGTACGCTCAGACACCGATGACTGCGGGGAATAGGTCGAGGTCGCTATTCGTGCGGGATACAGGCACATTGACTGCGCTATGATCTACCAGAACCAGGACGAGGTGCGTCTCATATGCATTCATTACGCCTCCCAGTCTCTCAACGTCATTGGTGCCAGGTTGGTCGTGCTTTGAAGAAGGTTATCCCCTCGGTTGTCAAGCGTGAGGAGCTTTTCATCACCACCAAGCTCTGGAACACGGCGCACAAGCCGGAGCTCGTAGAGCCCGAGCTTAACGAATCGCTCAAGCAGCTCGGGCTCGACTATGTTGACCTCTTTCGTGCGTTTCTAACTTCATTGCGTCGACCAACGTCCCCTTACACCAATGTGTCTGTCATGAAGTCGTCCACTGGCCCGTCGCGTTTCCCCCAGTACCCGCCGGCAGCAGCCTCGAGCCCGAGGACCCTAACCGTCCCGGCTGGGCGGTGCTCGACCTCGAGACAAGCCTGACGGACACCTGGAAGGCAATGATCAAGCTCCTCGACACGGGCAAGGTCAAGGCGATCGGCGTGTCCAACTTCCGCCCTGACCTCATTGAGGGCATCGTGAAAGAGACAGGCGTGTGGCCGGTCGTCAACCAGGTCGAGGCACACCCGCTCAACCTCCAGGACGACCTCGTCGAGTTCTGCAAGAAGCACAACATCCACATCACCGCGTATAGCCCGCTCGGCAACAACAGTAAGCAGCACCTCGGGCGTAGGGTGGTCGGGGAGTGGTGTGTACTGACGAGTTCGCTTGCGCAGTGGCAGGAGCGCCGATGCTCACAGAGTGGGCCGAGGTCAAGGAGGTTGCGCAGAAGTACAACGCGACACCTGCGCAGGTCCTGATCGCGTGGGGCTGCAAGCGCGGGTACTCCGTCATCCCGAAGAGCGTCACCCCAGGTGTGTGACCTCCTCTACTCCGGGGTTGCTGAGGTATCTGACAGGCATGCGCAGAGCGCATCATCTCGAACTTCCAGCAGATCGAACTCTCGGACGAGGACTACGAGAAGCTGTGCGACCTCGGACGCAAGAACCCCAAGCGCTACAATGTCAAGACGACGTACCCGCCGTTCTGGGACATCAACCTGTTCAACGACCCGCTCGAGAAGGACGTGACGCACCAGATCAAGATCGTTTGAGTGCAAGGGGTGTGCTTGAGGTGCAAAAGGGATACCAGCGCAGTGTACTTATCTGTAATCGTATGCGTTTTTTCGGAAGTGAGTGTATATCCAGTGTGCGCATCATCGTTGAACAGATGAGAACGTGGTCAATCAACGTTGTGACACGAAGTAGTATCAATTTCTACCGTATGACACTTGTACGCAACGTCCTGGAGTAAGACAAAGATGCATCAGTACGGAGTACGTCTCGGGACAATTTCCTACCTCATAAAAACTGCACAAATTCAGGCTCTAAAAAAGCTGCACTTAATGAAAGCAGATAGAGATATGAAGGTGAGGACCAAGTACTACAGTCACAGTACGTAGAAGAAAAGGGGCGTCGGCAATTTCCGTATACGGCTCGGTCGAAGATCTTCGACTCGGATCTCTTACCACCACCACCACCTCCCCATCTCCCCCTCCTCCCTAACCACATCCCTCGCTCGAGCTGTGCGCCGACATGGATATTGCTAGCCTAGTGGACTACCTTGAGATTGGCTGTCCCTGTTGCCAACTTGATTACAATGTCTGGTTCCTGACTGGTATACCCCCACCTCCTCAACGGCACGTCCTGCCCGACCCAAAGGCCGCGCTTCACAGGGAGCTCATGCAATGTCAGTTCTGCTTCAAGTCAAAACGCGAAGGAGTGTCGTTCTTCAGGTGTGGAGGGTGCCAGATAGAGATATACTGCGTGCGTGTATCCTCCTCTCGTTCTCCGCCGCCTTGCCCATTGACCAAAGTGATTGCGACAGAGTAAAGATTGTCAGAAGAAGGCATGGAGCAGACACAAGGAGAAGTGCGCTCTCAACCGCAAGTATCAGCCATCGGGCGGGGGCGAACCGAAGCCCATGAAGGATCTCCGCGCGTTCACCTCCAAGCACCGGCCCACAATATCCGAAGCCGCGTCCACCGCGCTCGAAGTCGCGCGAGACCCTAGACGTGCACAAGAGTTCGTGTTTGTCATTTTCCTCCGTCCGCGCCCCAATTCGACACGCGTCGAGACGGCATTCTTTGCGTTCGGGGCTGCGGTTGTGCCGTTCAGCGCGTTCTCCCCAGAGCAGATCGCAGAGATGAAGGGCCAGCTCAAGTCCGCGCATGATCTGAACGTCCGGAACGGCTCGCTAGGCGCGATGGAGGTCGTCCTGATGTGCTTGGACCCGAACGTTGTGAACGTCGTCATGATGGGCTTCTCGGACGACCCCTCTCCGGTGGAGAACCCTGGAGAGAACTGGAAACATTGGCTGCTGCACAGGTTGAACGGGGGGATTTTATGCTAGGGCGAGAGTGGGGCACAGTTCAGGTCCGTCTTGTTCAGTCATCGAAACATGACCTCCCAATGTCTGACAGTGAGTGTCCGGTGGGTCTGCACACAGATGCTCATGTATCCTTATGTATCGATAGCGCACTTTTTATCCACACACATCTATCCTGGAACGTATGCTCGCAGTTCCGTATACCAACCTCATCATCGCACGTGCTGTGGAGGACGATTGAGAACCCGGTCGGGCTGAGGTGGACGATGCATGATGGTACCGGGTTTCTACAGGTACGTTTCGTCTCAAAGCCGCACATCTACCCGTTCTCATTCTACGTATGGGAGCAGCGCCGTGACCGCTGGGTCCGTCGACACCATGACCGAGATGTTTGTCCGAGGACCCCAGCGGCAACGCAGAGCTTCAGCCCCCGGAGTACCGCTTCACGCAAGATAGTATCGCCAACCCTGTTCACTTCCAAGAGGAGATGGACGTCTTACTAAGTAAGTGGCATGGTGAAAGCACAGTAGAGGCACTCGTTGACCATAGAACCTCTGTCTGCAGAAGCATAGTGCGTAAACCTTGGCTCCTGCCTGGTGCTTCAATCCGAACATTACGTTTATGATAGGTATAGTGACATAGGTGTAGTGGATAGCGAAGATAGGAGACCTCGCGACGAACTTCAAAAGACGGTCAGGTCCAGGCCGTTCGCGCTCTCCTTGGCGAGGAGTTCTCGGTGCAGGGTGAAGTTGCTTGCCTTGCTCCTCACTGGGGTCCTGTCTGAGTTGCTGACACGCTGTAATAGGTCGTTCAGTTATCAGTAATTCTCAAAGAGAGAGAAGCTCTTACAATCCTGCGGAGCGGATGTGCCAACGATGCCGTCGAAGCGTTTGTCTGCATCATCGAGTTGCAACCTGTAAGTACCGATGCGACAATCTCCATGTACATAATCGTACCTGCGACTTGAAAGGCGCCCTGATGCTCGTTCGCAGAGATGGTTTCGAGATACCCGACAGCATAGAAAGCTACAGAGCACGCCGTGTCAGCAAGGTGAGACGCGAATGGATCGAACGTCTGTTCACTTACGGCATCAATGCTCTTATCCGTGGCTGGTGTCTTGTGGTCCTGATACGCACGTCTCAATGGTGAGTGTTTATGTGTCATGGTCGATATTTCACTCACCCTGCACTCTTTGAAGTGTTCCCGAGCATGTGTCGGATCTTGGCGGCACTTCGTCATCCACAACGATCTCTTCTCTGTGCACTTGTTCTTCAAATACAATGTGGCCTGTACGCCGAAGGTACGAGTGCGCGCGGGTATCCCTGCGTACTCCTCGCGCCATTTGCCCAACAGTCGCCGGGAGCTGTCGAACATGATAGCGATCACCCACGCATCCTTTGGCTCCCACTCTGGCATTGAGTGGATGTGGTCCTCCAAGCACGTGTGAGGGAATACGGGGATGCAGAATTCCTGGAAGATCTTGGGCAGGGACGAGATAGGCTGGTGGTCCAGCGTACCGACCAAGCATAGACGCCTGACCTGCGGCGTTGTCGGCGAAGAGTGGTAGCCCTGCATCACGATGCATGGACGTCTCTTGAACCTCTGCTCCGCAACCTTGGAGTGGTATGCCTCGTTCGCCTGAACCCGCAGGTTGCCATCGAGGCAACCGCGGAGAAGGTCATATACGGGGGTGAAGACACTCTCGCGGACAGTGTAGACGTCACCGGCACGAACCTGCATGCCGGGGCGCGAGTTGGGTTCATCGAGTTGCGAGTCGTAAGGACAGTCGTGGTGAGCCATGATTGACGATCAAGGACACATGGAGGTGAGCGAGAACTTGGCGGCGATGTGTGTTTCGGATACTGCTGATATGTGACGGTCTTATACCTGGTTCTGGTGCAGGATGAGGCAAGTGCGACAGCAGTTCAAGCATCTGGAATTAAGATCAACAGGTTTCACCTGGTCGAGATCCAGCTGAGCACGGTCATCGTGCGCAGGCAAGTGCGTTTGGGCGCTTCGATGCTCGGGCCGCGCCGAAGAACAAGAGCAGGTGCACGGGACAAGCCCAGGTCACGCTGTCAGAACAACACAACAGGGCCTGACAACATGTTGAACATCGCGACAGTTCCGAGTCTTTTGTTGTCCTCCTACGGTGCCTCTGGTTTTATGTGCGGCTGGCGACGCTCCAGTAGACCCATCTTCCCGATAACGTAGATTGACCTCGTCGCTCGTCCTCCCTTTTTACTTGTTCCCCCTCAACCCTCGCTGCTTCATCCCCTTTCCGTCTCTTCTGCGTTACTTCAAAATCATGTCTGATGAAGACTGCTTCTTTGCCCCTACTCCGTGGGATTATGCAGTGGTCCGGATGGATCCCGTAGCGATGGTCCAGCATCTTGATGATGCGCAGGCCTTGGAGGCTGCAGCGAGGATTCAACCAACGATATACCTGGTACATTTATCCTGGGTGAGTACAAGTCCAGCAGTTATGGATATCTTGTGCTCGATATAGCGCCGACTCTAAGCTAACACTTTACATCATAGGACTCGGTATTTCCTTTCCCCGGGAAGCCATGGTACGGCTTCTCAGCGTCGCTAGTTGGGCCGAGCCTCCGAGCCGTCGACGAGGAACGATGCATCTCTTCGGACATGTGTATCCCTATCTTTCCGAATACCGCGCACCCTGGCGGTCGCGAGCCCGTTAGGCCTAAGCCAGAACGACCGTTCCCCTTCGACAATTGCTACCACTGGTCATTCACGGATATGAAGATCCGTGTTATCGCATCTCCAGAAGGTTTCAACACACGGATAGCGGTCAAACTCGATGCGTACGAGGACACAAGACGGGAGGAGTTCTTCGCGACGGATGGATACCTCCAGGCAGAGGCTCTGAAGGCCAGAGATGGCCCATCGCCTTCAGTGGAGGACGTTGAAGCTGCGCCAACGTCTTCAGATGAGACGGAGGACGAACAGGCATCTATCCGATCCTACTCTACGTTCGAGAGCAGTGTTCGGTCTGCTGAGTCTATCGACACCATGACTGAGATGGGTTTCTTCGGAGACCCCAGCGGCAACATCGAGTTCCAGCCCCTGGTTCACCTGTGGCTCGACATCGAGGCTCGTCTCAAGCAGGAAGATATCGTGAGCCCTGTTCACTTTTACGAGGAGATCGATGCCATCACTCAGTAAGTCGTGTAACTTCACTGCGTACTGAGGGTGTCCTTGTGCCTGACTCTGTGGCCGTTCATTCTAGGATTATCCGAGACGCTAGGGCACGGAACCCATCCCTACCTCCTCTGCGGGAGCCGCTCCCCTGCGGCTTAGAGGACGAAAACGAGGAGACGCATGACGCTGGGCATCATGAAGAAGACACTGGCGGAGAGTCTTCGGATAGGGCGTCATCGTCGAAGCGAGGCCGTAAGTTTTCTTTTACCCGTCCACGATGCATGTCTGCATCAAGCTGATCGCCAGTTGTTGCTACAGGTCTACGGCCGCGGAAGCTGCTACGCAAATTGTGCGCAAAGCTCCAGCGGGCGTTTCGCCTCCCTTCCGTTCTCTGGGGCTTCAGCCATGCAACTCAGCCATGCTAGTGCTATCGGCGGGAAACTCATAACGCACGCTATTGAGCACCTTCCGCGGCCTCTTCGTTCTCTTCCCCCAGTATTCGGGCCTCTTCAAGTCACGTGACCTCCCTCGCTCGTCCACGTCCCCAGATATTCTAGAGTACCGACTGTAATTGATCCCAAATCTTATCATGAGCCACTCAATGATAGAAATATTGTCGTCTCGGGATGTTCGAGGTTTGAGTCTACCCGCGCTCGGGCGTTCCCGGGGCGGCTGTTGTCGTCGGCCGGCTTAGGACTTCCTTCTTGACCTTGAACTGCGACGATCATGTGGATGGAAGCTTGCTCGTACTAGACTCGCCTTGAAGCCGAAGAAGGCACCGTATCCATAACAACTGAGCATCAGGGCAGCACCAACAACATACAAGACCTTCGCAGATGCTTGCGACGAGGGGTTGGACGAATTCGCAAGGGACGGTCTTGCCAGACGGAGATTCGGATCGACGCAGAGCAAACGTAAGTACATTCCATCAGTGCTACTTCTGCTGACTCTCAATAACAGGTCCCGGAAGATCAAGTTCCTTGAAGTATTCGGTGACGCATCCAACAGATTGTATGTATTTCTTTCTCACCTGCCCTACAGTCGCGCTGGATTGAATTTGATGATTACGCCCCGAATATCCGACTGTGGCCCATATCGCCGGATAATCATGGTATGAAAGCAGCTATGAGCTGACGCTCTAGCCCACAACGCCATCACGTACGATGAATTGTCGCTTCCCCCTGACAAGGTGGCACCGACCTGGTGAGTTCGATTAGCGCTTGTTGTTTTTGTTCCTCGCTAAGGGTGCCTTAGTATCCCAGTCTGGTCCTGATGGCCAGCGATACAAGGCCAAGACAATAGTTTCCTACTGGACCACCATGATCTCGGCCATTGCGCGGTGCAGCACCAGAGAGCGACGTAGCACGACACCCGCGGCGACCCGCACTGCTTTGGTAGTGCCTTGCCGACCATGATGGGAAGACTGTAGTTGATCTTTCTCTATCAAGGGATAGACCGACATCATGCCTACCTCCGCATCGACCAGGCATAGCACACGCACAGTGTGTACCTATGAAAGACCCAAGAGCATCGCTGCTTCTGGCGCGAAAGAAGCGAATTGGTACAATAGCCACAGTGCACGACGTCGAGTACAAGGCCCAGGCGACTTGACGACGTCTCTCGGTAGAGTGAAGAATGTCCTTATTTCCTCCGCCATGGTATATACGCTGAGCTCATTACCACGATGGAACAAACTGACACGTCTTTCCGCAGACCCATTACAGCCAAGTCTCCTTTCTTCACAATGCTCGCGGCAGGGCGTCGCGATACGCCAGCTGAAGGCACATATGCAGTCATCTCCGTGGCCACCGAATTGATGGTCCAACATCTGAACGATCCGCAAGCCGACGCCGAGGCTGAGGCTCTTGATCAAGAAGGTGGGCTTTATATAGTCTACCTCGACAAAGTGCGTACTCGACGATTGGACCGACCGCTCAGCTTCCTTCTGATGATCGACCGACGCCTGCCCAGATTCTGGTTGAACCGCAACCTGACGACCCGTGGTTCAGCTTCTCCGCGATACTTGTCAGCCCAAAAATTCGGAGGTCAGATCAAGCACAACATGTCACCTACGACATGTGTGTCCCAATCTTCCCGAACACCACCCACCCGGAAGGCCGAGAGCCATTGAATACTGAGCCGAAGTTCCCATTTACAAACTGCTACCACTGGCCAGGTCTGGAGATGGACATCCGGCTCCTTCGAAATCCGGCAGGATTTGAGACTTCGAACGTCGTCAGCCTGCCCTTCTCAGAGCGCCAGAAAATGCGCAACTACTTCTACGATGACAGGACCAAGAGTAAGCGGATGTCTGATGACGCGTGTATCTTGTGTCATCTTCTGCAGCTAGGGTTCGAGGACCGTCTCGTGCAAGATGGAGCACCCATCATGCCCCATACGTGCTACTCTCGCTCTTCGACTGCTGGCAGCGGCTCGTCTGGCAGTCAGCACCCTCCCGCTCGTGATACACCATTGGAGGAGATGCTGGAGCTCACTCCGCTCGTCTATCTGGTACCCGACCTGAGCCTATTAGAGCAGGACGAGATCGACGTCCCAGAGAAACTGCTCGAGGAGCGCGATGGCATAGCAAAGTACGTCTACGCTCTCTCTGCTGTTCCACTGCCACCCCAGAAGGCTCACCGCACTTCACCCGCCAGGATTATCCAAGACGCTCGCGAGCGCAACCCGGACGCACCTCCGCTGCCCCTCCCATCATCATATGCGTCACGGTTGGCCTCGTCCGACGACGACATCCCATGGGAGACGTGCTCGTGCGCCGATTGCCGATCTCTCGTCGAGTACCTCAATCCATCCCCAAAACCGAAGCCGAAGCCGAGACGTGAGTGGTCGTTGTTCTCGCTCGCCCGGTACTCGGAGATCTTGTTTCTCTGACTTCTTATCTCGATTTTTGCCCCGCATATGTAGGCTTCCGCCCGCTGAAGCTGCTGAGAAGACTCGCAGCGCGAATCGCGCAGGCCGCCTGCCTCCCACTACCGGTCGTCCCCTCTGGCATTCTGCCATACCCCGTCCCGACGTCGCCTGTCTATGTCGGCAGTGCGTCTTTTCCATAGCGAAGACTTATCCGCCCGCCACGCGATTGCTGCGTCTCAGACATGTCTGACTCTCAGGCGGATTTGCCGTTTGGTGCACCACCACGTCTGCAGACTGCAGTCGTCGGATTGCATCTGCGCATCATGTCCAACCATGACGAATTTCATGTAAACTTATGTCCCCACTAACGAGCATAATTGTCATTCCGATTCCATCGAGGCGGCCGAGGTCAGAGAGAGGATGAAGCTGCCAGCGTGGCTTCGAGATAGAGAAAAAAACACTGCACCGATGACATACATAGACGCACTAGTATGGAGTAGTACGACAATTCGGCAAAAACATTCTTGCGCCACTTGTGCGCCGAATGACCATCGTGAATATATAGACTGTGAGGGACCATGGAATGCGTCACACTTCGGAAGATTGACGAGAGTTCAAGATTGCATTGGTATCCGTGACACGTGAAGCTTTGATTGTGGATCTTAGCACGGCTGAGTTGTATGTCTCAAGCGTAGAGACCCCAATACATATTGCAATCTGCCGGTTTATTAAACCGGGGGGTGTACAATATGCCCGGTTTATTCGTGATGTCCTGTAGGCAGCCCTGGGGCGCAATATTTCACTCGGCCCTGCATCTAGTAGATGTCAGAAACGCATACGCGGGTTTCCAGCTGTCCAGCGTGGGGCTGAGAGCGTGCACAACGTCGCGAATGTTGGCCAGAGCGACGTGAGCGCCGTATGAGCGCCGACGCTGTAGCCCTCACAAGCGCCCGCGCCCATCTTATCGGCTCGGCGCTAGTCTCCATCTAATCTGGAACCGTCGGGCGCCCCGACGTATGTTTTCCGACATGCTTAATTCTCATGCATCTTGCTAGGTACTTTCTTGTGTATGCAGTGCCTCCCACATCTCTATCGAGTTCTACATTCCGAGTCTATTAGAATTTCTGCCGGCACTCCATGGGGTGCCGGTACCTCAGATTCGGAAAATGTACGTCGGAGCGCCCGACCTGTGAGATTAGATAGGATTAGATACGCTGGGTTATCGCATCAAGGGCCCGAAGCGATAAGATCTCGATGGGCGCTTTTGCCGCCGCGCGCACGTTGCCCTGGCCCACATTCCCGACGTCGCTCTCGCTCTTCCTGGTACACTCGACAGTCCAAAACGCAGCTGCAAGTCGCTGACATGTATAACATACACTAGCCCAAGTACCACCTGATTAGGATCACACGAAGGTACGCTATGAATAAACCGGCATATTGCATACCCCCCGGTTTAATAAACCGGCAGATTGCAATATGGATTATAGACGGCTCCTCAAGCCCCAGAGAACGGAAGGGAGGCGAAACGCCCACTGGAGCTTTGCGCACAATTTGCGTAGCAGCTTCCGCGGCCGTAGACCTGTAGCAACAACTGGCGATCAGCTTGATGCAGACATGCATCGTGGACGGGTAAAAGAAAACTTACGGCCTCGCTTCGACGATGAAGCTCTATCCGAAAACTCTCCGCCGGTGTCTTCTTCATGATGCCGAGCGTCATCCATCTCATCGTCTTCGTCCTCTAAGCCGCAGGGGAGTGGCTCCCGCAGAGGAGGTAGGGATGGGGTCCGTGCCCTAGCGTCTCGGATAATCCTAGAATGAACGGCCACATAGTCAGGCACAAGGACTCCCTCGGTACACAGTGACCGGCTTACTGAGTGATGGCATCGATCTCCTCGTAGAAGTGAACAGGGCTCACGATATCTTCCTGCTTGAGATGCGCCTCGATGTCGAGCCACAGGTGAACCAGGGGCTGGAACTCGATGTTGCCGCTGGGGTCACCGAAGAAACCCATCTCAGTCATGGTGTCGATAGACTCAGCGGACCGAACACTGCTCTCAAACGTAGAGTAGGATCGGATAGATGCATGTTCGTCCTCCGTCTCATCTGAAGACGTTGGCACAGCTTCACCGTCCTCCGCTGGGCCATCCCTCGCCTTCAAAGCCTCTGCCTAGAGGTATCCATCCCGCGCGAAGAACTTTTCTCGCCTTGTGTCCTCGTACGCATCGAGTTTGACCGCTATTCGTGCGTTGAAACCTTCCGGAGACGCGATCACACGAATTTTCGTATCCGTGAATGACCAGTGGTAGCAGTTGTCGTACGGGAACGGTCGTTCTGGCTTAGGCCTAACGGGCTCGCGACCGCCAGGGTGAGCGGTATTCGGGAAGATAGGGATGCACATATCCGCGGATATGCATCGTTCCTCGTCGACGGCTCGGAGGCTTGGCCCAACTAGCGACGCTGAGAAGCCGTACCATGGCTTCCCGGGGAAGGGGAACACCGAATCCTATGATGCAAAGAGTCAGTCTGAGACTCTGAGTCGGCTCTATAATATCGATTACTGCTGGAATTGTACTCACATAGGATAGGTGTACCAGGTATGTCCTTGGGTGAATTCTCGTTGCGGCCTCTAAGGCCTGCGCATCGTTGAGATGCTGAACCATCGCTACGGGATCCATCCGGACCGCTGCATAGTCCCAGGGAGTGGGGGCAAAGAAGCAGTCCTCATCAGACATGGGCTTGAGGTAACGCAGAGGAGACGGAAAGGGGATGAAGCAGCGAGGGTTGAGGGGGAACAAGTGAAAAGGGAGGACGAGCTACGTTATCGGGAAGATGGGTCTACTGAGCGTTGCCAGCCGCACATAAAACCAGAGGCACCGTAGGATAACAACAAAAGACTCGGAACCGTCGCGCTGTTCAACATGTTGTCAGGCCCTGTTCTGTTGTTCTGACGGCGTGAACCGGGCTTGCATGTTCTTGTTCTTCGGCGCGGCCCGAGCACCGAAGCGCCCAAACGCACTTGCCTGCGTATAATATCCATCGTGCAGAAAGCATCCATAGGAGGAGTATACGGAGAAGGAGGTCGTTGTGCGCCTAGTACTTTGGTGCTTACAAGAATAATCACTAATGCCGAGTCCAAACTCGGACGGTCCAGCTTTCGCTCCTGTCCGTTCTCTTTCACTACCGCGTACTGGGCCAGATCAAATGTGAGTCCATACGTAGCGATGTGTGGTACTGTTGACGACAGTACTGCGTCACTTACTTGGTGATACCTCAGCTTCTTCTGCTCCGTCCGAGTCCTCTCCACCCTGACCGCCGCCGTGACTCGGACTTCGCCTTCTTGGCAGTCGGCATAGAGTCTTCTGCGGCACCGTTTCCACTCTGAAATGGTCGTGAAGATGCTTGACGTGGATTAGGATTGTAAGGATACCCACCTTAGCTCGCTCGTCTGTCGAGGCTCGTGGTGCTTCCTGACGTTGGCCCCGACCCTTGCCTCTGCGCTGTGAGAAGGCTCCTCGTATTTGCTGGACCTAGAGACGTCATCATGTACGTGAGTACACCTCGGTAGACTGACTGCATGAAAGACTGACAACGCCACGTGCCCCCCTCGGACTCCGAGACTCCTTGCTTTCTGTCTTGGTCGAGCTGGAACTTGATTTCTGCACTGGCAGCACAACAATCTTTATCATTGTGAGTGTACCTCCATACTGCGATAGCATAGCATCTCGCAGCTGCGTAAACTCACGGCCGTCGCGTCCTCTAGGCTTGGTTCAGAAGGCTTGTCGGCCACTTTCAGCCCATTCATATCAGACTCGAGGTAGCCGCTTTCATGACTGTTGTCCTCTTGCTCCATCCTCTGCTGCGGACGTGCTCGTCAGTAAATCCTCGCTTCATGTGGTTTACGAAAGATACGTACCTGCTGGGTCTCAAGGTAACTTACCCATTGGTGAGGTGATCTTCTGAAGACCTAAAGTTCGCATGGGTAGAACGTCATTGACACAGTGATTGCAGCACGTCATCACTCACATCATACTGTTCCTTGCAGCGGACAATATGCTGCTCGTCGCTAACGCAACGGTTCATCCATTCCTTCATCCTCTCCTCGCAAACGGCTTTCAACTTGATCAACTCGCCGTCTTCCACCAGGAAGGAGCGGTCGGTGCGGGGCTCCCCGCCCTTGTCGACGTCCTGCCACTGCCACCGGCCTAAGACCTGCCCGGACGACTTGAACGGAGATGCGATGAGCCACATATGGTCCTTTTGCCATTCCGGCCCGGTGTGCAGGTGGGCGACGCCCTCGGTGATCTCGCAGTGCGGAGACACAGGCAGCCCAAAGTGATGCTTCAAGATGTCTGGTAGATGCTCGTACCTAACGATGCCCCCGAACGAGGCCATCAAGCATGCGGCGCGTATGGTCGTGTTGGCATCCGGAGCAACGTCATCGCTGTCGTCGTCCAAGACGACTGCGGGCCGCAGTTTCCCTCTTGTCGTGCTCTTTGTCCTACGACTCGTAATGGACGGTACCGGGGCTGCCTTGAGCCCCAGGTTGTTTGACGCGAAGATCTGGTCGATGGGCGCATGGACAGACTCGTGCATGACGACGATTTCGCCGGTCACGTAGTCTGTGTCTGTGGGGTCTCGTGGGTAGAGCGTAGCAGAAGGTGTATGGCATGAAGTGCAAGTCTTGTCGCGGTTTGGCGGTGGCTGAGGTGGTGATTTGGGGAATGTCAATGTCATCACGGGGAGAAGGAGTACAAGTCGGAGAGGAGAGATGGGTCAGAACGCAGGAAGATGAACCAGAGCTGGCGACACATGATGCCGTGCTGAATACTGCCGACAGCTTCTCATTCCCATGCCCGTCGAGAAATCGAAGTTGACTGCAATGACCTGGACCGCTCAGTTGCTGCAGCACCAGAGGGCGGCTGTGCCACATATGGAAGCGCTACATTATCATGCTCACGGTGGCATCATGACTAATCTTTAGGTATCTAAGGCCTCCTTCAATCCGGATCTCAACCACATTCCTCCTGGTCGTCCTCAGTTCTGCGTCTCTGTTTTCTGTATTATCTGTCTACTCTTAGGTGCTGCTTCAGCACTCTACTCTACTCTACAGCCTCCCTCCCGCAGCTGCGGGCGTCATCATCGATATGTCGGACACAATAGCGATCGCGCCTCTGCCTCACTACTACGCCGCCATACGCATGGATCCTGTAGCTATGGCGAAGGACCTTGGACTGGATGATGAAGCTATCGCAGAGGCAGAGGCGTTGGCTGAAAGGACGAAGAAGTACCTCGTGTACATGTTTCAGGTATGCCCGCATCTCCATCTGGCCCTATCGCTGTGGCTTATATTGAGATGCATCATAGCTCGCAGAGCTTCCGCTCCCCACCAGCAGGTGGGTTCGCTACGATATCAAGCCCATAGGCTCGACGCTTCGTCCAGCGGACGAGTCCCGAGGGATTACCTCTGACATGGTCATCCCGATCGCCGACAACACGCGCTACACCGGCGAGCGCCCACCTGTGCGTCCCACGCCGTCCTTCCCCTTCCACAACTGCTACCACTGGATCAAGAACGACACAACCGTCCGCGTCCGGGTACACAAGGGCGGGGTGGACCACGCGGGCGCGACCAGGCTCTCGCTCGAGGAGGACCACGCTCTGAACAAGGGCTTTCGCACGGACTACAAGCGCATCCGGGAGTTTCGCCGCCAGAAGCGCCATGCCGCCGCACTAGTTCCTCCGGCTACCGCTGCTGACTCGTCCGCCCACACCGCCTCGGTGGACGCACCCGTGCCTTCCGGGCCAAGCGATGACCTTGACTTGCTCCGCCTTGAAGCGACGTACCGCCGCATGGCAGAGGAGAGCGGCGTGACGACGTCGAGCCCGCCCTCTAGCGACGCTGCGTCGTCGGCCCGCTTCTCTCAGGCCTCCGGGAGCTCGGCGTCGTCTAGTGACTCTGAGGGCAGCTCATCGCTCTCCTCGTCTGTGCCATCCATAGACTCGCTTGCCTCGGAGGACCTCTTCGGCTGGGACCCCGACCCTGCGAATGGAGTGATCCCGCTGGTCGATGCGTGGCTGGACATCGAGAACCAGTTTGAGGAGGAGGCGATTCCGAGTCCGATGGACCTCGAGGAAGAGGCTCGGGCTATCAAGTCGTGAGTGCCACGTTGTGTCGTTACGTGAGCTTTTGGCCTCAGCGTTTCCCAGGATCATCCAGCGTGGGGTTGCGAGACGAATGTCGGCGGAGAAGGAACAGGCCGCCGCCGCAGCGGCGGCGGTGGAGTCTGCGCAAGGTGCCTTGCCGCCGGAGTCATCGGCTGCCAGCGCACGGCCCCGAGGAGGTGAACTCTCAGGTGCGACCTCATTCCATGCTTAACGTAATGTATCAGCATCTGACTTCGCAACGCAGGCGACGGACACCATCGACAGTCCCCACCAGGTATCGTGGGTAGGTTCCGTTCTGTTTTGATACCATTTCTGCGCCCGCTTCTGCGGAACAAGTACTCAAGCTAGCATGTCGTGCCATGTTCCAAGTTCCATGTACGTGATGACCATATGTTTATTTAGGTGCTTGTATGCGGTCTCCCTGGAATTGCATTCGATCTGTGCTTCTCGTACAATCCACGGGCCTGCGTGTCAGAAGGAAGATCGCCCACCACCTAGGGATGCTTCTAGCAGAACATGCGACAATGCGATTCATAGGGACAGCTGCTATCCCTGGTGATATGTTCCGTTCTTACCACGAAGGGCATTGCTACATCCGCCGACTGGCTCATGCTGAGGCGTTTGACACTCGCCGCCGACACCCACAGCACCAAAGCCCGCCAAACAGACCCGCAGCGAAGAAGAGGCCTGTCCGAGTCGCTTGGGTTCGCAACACCGCCTGCGAAGAGTGCACCTCCTACCCATCCCGCATCACCTCAGTCAGTGCTCACTCTGATGAAGGGCTTTATCGCGCCTATGTTTAGCAGATATGCTGCTATTCGCATAGACCCCATCGCCACAGTCGAGGGGTACGACTATCCCGACATTCAAGAGACCGCACGTAACTTGAAAACGAAGACATACCTTGTATTCATCGACGAGGTATGCGTCTCGTTCTTGCGCATATACGGTTATTGATCGCCGCCCGGCGCATGCAGGCATTGCAGGTCACCTTTCCAGACTCACCGTGGTTCGGCTACTGCGTCATTCCTGTCGCCCCGTGTCTTCGCCCGCCGTATGAAGAGCGTGGCGTCCGCCCAGACATGTGTATACCCATATGCCCCAACAAAGCACTTCCACTCGGGCGCGACGGCTTGGAGACACAGCCCACGTTCCCCTTCGACAACTGCTACCACTGGTCGGACCCGTGCTGTCAGATGGACGTGCGCGTACGTGCGTCTCCGGACGGTTTCGATGACGATACATCCATCAAGCTTCCACCAGCTCAGCGCATCAGGATGTCCAGGTTCATCCGGGAGGACCGTGCCCGAATGCGACTACTGCGGGAACATGGTGTGGACGAGTCCAGCCCAGCGCACCCGTCGCTAAGCCAGGAGACCACAGGCACGCTGACACAGCCGGGCGAGGCAGGGCCCCATACGGACGAGCGCATAGAAGCGATATCTTCCAGTTCTCTCGTCGCATCTGGCTGTGCGAGCGATGGCCCCGGGGATGGTGCATCTTTGGCCGACGCCCAGGGAAGAGAGCCGCCCGCGGGACAAGACAACCAAATTACAAGAGCAACATCCGTATGCGAATCCTATAACAGTTCCGAGGAATATGAATATGAGCTGAGCCCACTGGTAGACCTCTGGTACGACCTTCCCGGTCACCTGAAGCAGGAAGAAATCCCGAACCCGATCGACTTGTTCGTAGAACGAGAAGTGTTAATCAGGTACGCAGTATTGCCCATGTCAACTTGCGGACCGAAGTGATATTTGGAGAAGGTTGATTCTCGAAGGCCAGTCGCGATGAAGAGGCCGAGGTAGAAGAAGACGAAGGACTCCATGAGACCCAACGGGAGCGTTGCCGACGCGGAGGTAAGTAACCTGATAGCCAGTCAGCTGTTTATAAATGACAACATGTCTCTCAGGTCTGTGTCTTGGAGGAATGTTGCGCAGACGACGCGTTGGCGTCATCAAGGGCGTACGCACTCGCATCACGCATCTCTTACGTCCCCCGTATATCCCTATCTGGCCGTGAAGCGTGTCCGTCTAATCATGGACTTCATGATTTCAATGGGATCTTGGTTACATCCTTGCGTTCCGAGCATAGTTGTGGATGCCGCTCGCACGACAGAGAGTGATGCTATGAAATCGAGACATCTGCAGAATGGACGGTAGTCAGTTACAAGCCCAATTATTGCATTGCAGCTGAAGGCTATAAACTGCGCAAAAGGTTATCGTTCCGGCCTTACCTTTGCACTCGTCTTGAAACCCGTATGAACGAAGTGCGTCAGAAATTCTCCAAACCTTCAGCGATAGCCAAATCGACAGCTGATCTGAGGAACAAGTAGAGCGTCGAGGTAAGTTTCCAGAGCATCTCTCTCCGAACTTGACAAAAGACACGTACGCTCTTTTCACGTATGCGCACAGCACCGACGTTCATCGATATGCCATTACGATTTACCCCACTGTCGAGTACATATGCTATCATCCGCATTGAACCAATAGGCTCAATGGTGGGGCTGGACTATCCCGACCTCCAGGAAGCGGCAAGACAATTGCAAACGAAGCACTATCTCGTCTATCTGAGGATGGTAGGTCATCGCTGCCTTCCCTCATGGGCAATGACTGATGCTCGGAAGACAGAGGCTAGTTCTCCCGCTTCCCGACAGCCCATGGGCTCCATTCGAGATTATGCCTGTGGCTCCACGCTTGCGTCCGGTCGACGAGCATCATGGAGCCACGTCAGACATGTGCACCCCCATCAGCCCTAACACCAGCCATCCGAGCGGCCGCGAACCGCTGGAGACAACGCCTCACTTTCCCTACGGGAACTGCTATCACTGGTCAGATGGGGATTGCAGGATGGACGTGCGCGTCCGCTCTCGCCCGGAGAGGTTCAATGATGACGTCGCCACTACACTGCCCGCCCGTGCACGCGCCAGGCTGTGGGAGTATATAGACGAGGACTACGGCCGCATGGAACGGGCTCAGGCGTTGCGCGCGAAGCATGGTATCGAGTCGTCGATCATTACGAGAACGCATAACCGCACAGGCGAGTACTACCGCCTAAGTAGTGATTAGCTAGCGTCCTAACAGTTCACGTTCACGACACAGGGGACAACCACTCACTGAAAAGAGAAGACTCACCAACCCCAACTTCGGCTGCGTCACATTCCATTAATGAGACGGACACAGGCTTTGGTAGCTTCGGCCCCGAGGCAGGTTGCGTTAACGCGTTGAGAGTACAAGAAGGCGATCTTATGGACGACCTAATTGATGCTGGATTACTGGGTGACTATGGGGACAAGTACGACATGCTCCCATTAGTGGATCTTTGGCTGGACCTTCCGAAGAATTTGCGAGAAGAGGACATATACATGCCTAGTGGGTTGCTTGCAGAACGCGATGCAGTTGTGCGGTGAGTGCTATGTAACACGGCGAGATGATCCTAGTAGTCACTCGCACACCAGGTTGATTACAGAGGGAAAACGTCGTCAGAAGGAGGAGGCTGTGGTGCTGGAGCAGCATGAAAAGAGGCAGTCCTGGAGACGCAGAGGTGCGTGTTACATGTTGGCAAGGCTCGGGATGATACTCAAGTTCCTTTCCGCCGGGAAGCAGTGTACAGGAGAGTGCTCAAGTTGAGGCTAGCGGTAGCACGGGTCAGGCTCCCGCGTTTCTTACGTCTGCCCTGGAATGATAGTCGTCAAGTCTAGAGGTACGTTAGTTTCTCGGCGATGGCTTGATGAGTAAGGTGTCGTCGACGTCAGTTGCACGTCCTCGGCGTTGCGGGCGTGCTCGTCAGTAGCCAGATGCAAGACATGACGTCCACTTTCAGGTGGAAGCCGTTGATCGATGGGACTGTGGCGAGAGGGAGAAGCGACCAGTAATATTGGGGAGGTATTGTAGGTAGCATAGGGAACAATTATGATACAGAAACTCACATGTGAACGCGATCTGTAGTAGACTAGTAGGCTAAGTACTACACCGAAGGGGCGTCCGATGCAACAAATTGGACGTCAAGAATGTCGTGTTTGCCAATGCGTACGCCTCAATGCGCTTCTCCATTCCGACGGCTAGTAGTGGCGTGCCAAAGTTGTACAAACTTCGTACGCAGCTGGTAGTACATCTCCGAAGCGCGGCTCAGACCTGTCGATATTGATATGAGTGCAATCGGCGAGGCGTGAACGAACTCGAGATACGTACGACGTGGTGATGGGGTTTGCAAGGATGCGGCATCTGTCTTGGTGCGTGCTGGAGTGGAGGACGGTGGAGCAACAGACAACGGCCCTGAGTTCCCGGGGTTGCTCTTCGGGGACGACATGGGAATCGGTGTTGGAGGACGCATAGAAAGTTCGACGAAGCGGGTTCCAGAGGAGGCGGGTGACGTGATACATGGTACTAGTCCGTCGGAAACGGGTGATGCAGACGGTTTGCCACCAGCATCGGGAATAGGAAATCGCACATCGCCAGGGAGAGGGTGTAACGGAAATGGTGATGCATCGTGGGGGTCCAGTCCAGGTACATGTAACACTGGGAATGGAGGATCGCAGGAGGAAGATGAAGCGACGTACTCGTATTGAAGATCACGCCACAGGCTGGTGATCACTTCGATCCAGTGGTCGTTGTCGGCAAGTTCACCTGGCTCCGGAGGCAGCTCAGCATCGCTGACAGGATGCTGGTCCTTGATTTGCTCGGGTGACTTCCGCGCTGACGCGAATCGCTTGAGTCCTCGCGTGATCAACCTACGACTGCTGGTGAGACACGACAAATTGGCATCGAAGGTAGAATCTTACTCGGCGATCTGTTTGAACTCCTTCTGTAGTTCAAGAGGACTGGTGATACTGTCTTCTGTGAGATGGTTCTCGAGGTCTAGCCATGCTTCGACCAGAGGGATCCTGGGAATATTCATGTTGGGGTCCCAACCAAACAAGTCGATCCCCTCATCTCTGGACGTCACTGTAGTCACAGTCAACTGCTCAGTCTGCGCGTCATCGAAGCCTAACAAGTCCTCGAACAAGCTGTCGCAGGACTGGCTAGGAAACCCCGACGGCGTTCGCAGACCAAGCTGTGTGACGAGGCAGTGATATATTTCAGACAGTACGTGAGTAGGATCGCCATTCTGCGCTTGCGATTCCGCGGGCTGTTCTGTTCCTTGCGCATCGCCTTCGCAACGAGGGTCGGCCGCGGCGTGTTCCGAGGCATCTGCTGCCAGTGCTGTCGAGGGCGAAGCACACTTTTCACGATATAAGGCGTTCATGCGGTGGTAGTCGTCGAAGATAGCGTCTTCCAGGATCGACTGTTGTCTCGGAGGAAGGTAGATGGCACCATCATGCTCGACGCCGTCCCCGTGTATGCGCACACGCACTGTCACATTGTTTAGAAACCAGTGATAGCAGTTTGAGAACGGAAAGGACGGGGTAGTATGGACAGGATGGCGCTCTGGAGTGTGACCTTTGTTTGGCGCGATCGGGATGGCCATGTCCGAAGTGATCCCACGTGCTTCGTCCGGCGGGCGAAGAGTGGTCCCGAGGGGACAGACGTAGTACCGACACCATCTATCGCCTGGCACCGGAAGTCCACGAAGCTAAGATAACTGATTAGTGAAGCGCAACAGTTGGATGCTGGATACCTACCCCATCGAGGTACACCAAGTACTTCTTTCGCGACATGCCTTGGGCCTCTTTGAGGGTTTCGGGATCGTCAAATCCTAGGTCCTTCACCATCGCCTCTGGATCGGTGCGAATAATCGCATAATGGTGAGGTAGCGGGAATAGAGACAGCACCATGTCGAGAAGTGGCGTGGAGCGCGTGTTGACGTGGCAAGAAGCGTGCCAGCACCGACAAAAGGCAGAGAAATACTACCGCCTCTGCAGCCTTCAAGTTCGCAAAAAAACGTAATGCGTCGTCGAAACCAGTTCTTAGGACAGTACCAGATCTTCAGTGACCGGTTCTTGAGTCGCCGGAGTCGCAAGGTTTCAGTTCGCCCGATGGCCGACAGAGACAAGAGCAGAGAACGGAACGATAGTGACGAGTAAAAGGAAAACCTTCCGGCAGCAAGAACGACTCCAAATAAGCGAGACGAAGATAGAGCGAGCGAACGGTGAATTTTGAATGGCGGTTGCGAGCGACGAGATCGTGGAGGGGAGAAGAAACTGCGTCGGAGAACAGGCGCCGGCACTGGGTCACAGTGGGTGCTGGCCTCTCGGGTTCGTGTACTGACCACTCCTGCGACATGTCTTCCGGCCCAATGCAGACACGACGAGCCTCTCTTTGTGCACCTGGATATAGCTAGCATGTACATATTCCATAAATTCTACAGCTCATTAAGCAGATGCCGTCTATGTACACGGAAAGTGTTGGTACTACATAATAGTCGCAATCAGCATATGCTGAGATGTGACGCAGGCGTACAGTAGACTACTCGACACACACAAGTACGGTTCACATCTAATACCGCAACAAAACCCGTGAGCACGAATTACGCGTGCGTGCAGAATGCGTACAACGTACGCCTCAATGCACCGCTCAAAATCCTTTCTGCCAGAATTGTATGAGCTTCGTACGCAGCTGGTAGTACATTGTCGAAGTATGGCTATGACCTTTCAAAATATATGTGAGTACATGCTCAGACTGCGGTGGGCGAACGGACTGGAGACACGTACGACGTCGTGGCCGAGGTTCCGAAGATGTCTTGGTGCGTGATGAAGCAGTGGAGGACGGCGGAGCAACGATCAACATCCCTGGAGTTACATGGTCTGGAGTCCGCGTAGGAAGTTCGACGGAGTGGGGTCTAGGAGAGCGAACAGGCGATGCGACATGTGGTGTGAGTCCGTCGGAAGCGGATGCTGGTGATGGAGCGGGTTTGTTACCAGCATCG
Source organism: Lentinus tigrinus ALCF2SS1-7 (assembly GCF_003813185.1). NCBI lineage: Eukaryota > Fungi > Basidiomycota > Agaricomycetes > Polyporales > Polyporaceae > Lentinus > Lentinus tigrinus. The sequence goes on from NW_027137961.1 coordinate 44,076, forward strand.
GGACTGGGGAACCGCTCGTCGTCAGGAAGAGGATATGACGACGACGGGCCATGCCCGCTAGAGTTTCGAGCCGTCGGTAGTGCATCATCGGGCTCAGACTCGGGGATATGTAGCACTGGGAATGGAGGATCGCAGGAGGAAGACGAGGTGACAGACTTGAATTGAAGATCGCCCCACAAGCCGTTGATCAAATCCTTCCAATGGTCGTTGTCCGCCAGTTCACCTGGTTCCAGAGGCAGCTCAGCGTCACTGACAGGATGCTGGTCCTTGATTTGCTCGGGTGACTTTTGCGCTGACGCAAACCTCGTAAGTCCCCGCGTGATCAACCTGTGACTGCTGTAAGACACGATGGATTGAATTCGAAGCGAGAATCTTACTCGGCGATCTGTTGAAACTCCTTCTCCAGTTCAAGAGGGCTGGCGATACTGTCTTCGGTAAGATGCTTATCTAGGTCGACCCATGCATCCACTAGAGGTATCTTTGCGGTGTTTGTGTCAGGGTCCCAGCCAAAGAAGTCAATGCCTTCATCCCTGGACGTCATTGGGGTCACTGTCGACTGCTGGTACGCATCCGAGTCGTGGGCGTCTGACACGTCCTCAGACGAGCCATCGAGTGTCCGTTGAGACTTATACTCGAACTCACTAGGAGGCTTGGACTTCCGCAGTCCCCGCTGTGTGACGAGGCGGTGATATGTCTCGGATAGTACGTGACTGTGATCGCCATGGTCCTGCGCCAATGATTTCGCCGGTAGCACTGCTCCTTGAGCATTGTCTTCGCAACTGCCAGTGGAGGAAGCGTCGGCAGCGATCCGCTCTGGGTCATCCCCATACTTTTCATGACAGAGTGCATCGACGCGCGCGCAGTCAAGGGCAAAAGTTCTTTCCATGGCGGATTGCTCTCTCGGAGGCAGGTAGATGGCGCGATCATCTTCAATGCCGTCCCCATGCACGCGCATACGCACCGTCACATCGTTGAAGGCCCAGTGATAGCAGTTTGAGAACGGAAAGGACGGGGTAGTATGGACAGGATGGCGCTCTGGAGTGTGACCTCTGTTTGGCGCGATCGGGACGACCATGTCCGAAGTGATCCCACGCGCTTCCTCCAGCGAGCGAAGAGTAGTCCCAATAGGAGAGATGTTATACCGACACCATCGAATGCCCGGCATTGGAAGCTCGCCGACCTATAATGCGAGCAATGGATGAAGCGCCCACAATCGACTCTCAATGATGGATGCTCACCCATTCGAGGTATACCAGGTACTTCTTCCGCAGCATACCTTGGGCCTCCTTGAGCGTGGCGGGGTCGTCGAATCCTAGATCTCTCACCATCGCCTCTGGATCGGTGCGGATGACCGCATAATGGCTAGGTGCAGGGAGTATCAACCGAGTCATTCCGAGAAGTGGCGGAGAGTGCGTTTTGACGTGGCACTGGACAGACAAGCCCTAGTACTGACAAAAGGACGCGCGTATAGCCCAGTCCAATATCGTCTCTGCCTTCAAGTTCGCGTAGTCGTAATGCGTCGTCCAAGGCCCAGTTTCTGGGACAGTACTAGAACTTCTGAGTTGCAAGCTTTAAGTTGGCCCGATGGTCGACAGAGAGAGGTTGTAAGCCGCGAAGAACGTAGTGATGACGGTAAGTAACAGGAAGACCTGCTGGTGGCCCGGCGCTTTGGGCACAGGACCGCTCCGGATTTCCAGGAGCACTCCTCCTTTTCGACGTGCCTTCCGACCCAACCCAGACGATGAGCCTCTCAAATTCGCCGGGACGTAGCTAGCCTGTACACATTTCATGAATGCTACATCTTGATTTACCGAGTGCCGCTCTAGGATTAAGGTCTATGTACACGGAAACTAGTACTAGTCGCCCCACTTGGCATTATGCTGTGATGTGACGCAATCTTCAGTAGGCTAATAGACACAGGTACGGTTGGCATCTGAAGATCTGATACCGCAACGGAACCCGTTAGCACGAATCACTCGTGCCTGCAGGATGCGTAGGCCTCAATGCACCTCTCACAACCCTTTCTTCCAGAATTGTACGAGCTTCGTACGCATCTGGTAGTACATCGTCGAGGCACGGCTACGACCTGTCGACATATGTATGAGTACATACTGGGTGTGCAGTACGCGAACGGACTCGAAATACGTACGACGTCGTGGCCGAGGTGGCAAGGACTCGGTGCTTGCCTTGGTGCGGGACGAAGCAGTGGAGGACAGCGAAGGAACAAGTGGCGTCATATGACCTGCAGTCCGCGTAGCAAGTTCGACGGAGCGGGCTCTGGGAGATTGGACAGGCGTCGCGACACGTGGTGTGAGTGCGTCGGAAGTGGGTGTCGGTAGTGGAGAGGGGTTGGTACCAGCACCGAGAATGGGAAACCGCTCGTCGCCAGGGAGAGGATACGACGGCAACGGGCCAAGTCCGCTAGGGTTTCGAGGCGTCGTTGGCGCATCGTCGGGGCCGGACTCGGGAATATGTAGCACTGGGATTGGAGGATCGCAGGATGAAGACGAAGTGGGATACTTGAATTGAAGATCGCGCCACAGGCTGGTGATCACTTCCACCCAGTGGTCGTCGTCGGCGAGTTCATCCGGCTCCGCAGGCAGCTCAACGTCACTAACCGGATAATCGCCCTTGATCTGCTCAGCAGACTTCTGCGCTGACGCGAACCGGGTCAGTCCTCGCGTGATCAACCTACGACTGCTGGTGAGACACGACGAATTGATTCATGCGAGTAGAGATTTACTCAGCGATCTGTTCGAACTCCTTCTCCAGTTCAAGAGGGCTAGTGATACTGTCTTCTGTGAGATGGTTCTCGAGGTCTAGCCATGCTTCGACCAGAGGGATCCTGGGAGTATTCGCGTTGGGGTCCCAACCGAACAAGTCGATGCCCTCGTCTCTGGACGTCACTGTAGTCACAGTCAACTGCTTCTGCGAGTCATCGCAGTCTAACAAGTTCTCGGACGAGCTGTCCCCGGACTGGCTAGGAGGTCTAGACGGCGTTCGCAGACCCCGCTGTGTGACGAGGCAGTGATATATTTCAGACAGTATGTGGGTAGGATCGCCATTCTGCGCTTGCGATTCCACGGGCGGTCCTGTTCCTTGCGCGTCGCCTTCGCAAGTGGAACGAGGGTCGGCCGTGGCGTGTTCCAAGGCATCTTCTGCCAGTGCTGTCGACGGTGACCCATACTTCTCACGACATAACGCGTTACTACGGTGATAGTCGGCGAAGATGGTTTTCTCCAGGATCGTTTGTTGTCTCGGAGGCAGGTAGATGGCGCCGTCATGCTCGACACCGTCCCCATGGATGCGCACACGCACCGTCACATTGTTTAGGACCCAGTGATAGCAATTTGAGAACGGAAAGGTGGGAGTGGTATGGATAGGGTGGCGCTCTGGAGTGTGGCCTTTGTTTGGCGCGATTGGGATGACCATGTCCGAAGTGAACCCCTGCGCTTCCTCCGGCGGGCGAAGAGTAGTCCCAATGGGAGAGACGCTGTACCGACACCATCTATCGCCTGGTACTGGAAGTTCACCAAGCTGGGATAAGAAATAAATGAAGCGCAAAGGTTGGATGCCGACTGCCGAGTGCTCACCTCATCGAGGAACACCAAATACTTCTGACGCAACATGCGTCGGGCCTCTTCGAGGGTTTCGGGATCGTCAAATCCTAGATCCTTCACCATCGCCTCTGGATCGGTGCGAATAACCGCATAACGGTGAGGTAGCGGGAACAGAGATCGAGCCATTTCGAGAAGCGGCGTGGAGCGCGTTCTGACGTGGCACTGAATGATGAGTCCTACTATCACCGACAGAAGTTAGCACTCTGGAGGGGAGGAACAGTAGGGTTGTGAGGATGCAGTATTCAACAAAAGAACAATAAGAGACGGGGCGACGGGAGCGACTGCCAGTACATGGACAGCATTCGGTGTCCGCAGCGCCATCCTTGCGTGTTGATGGTTATTTAGGCTTTGTGGGCGACTGGCGCTCTAGGGGCGGGCCGCATTGCCGGAGCCTGCTTGGCACGCTCATTTCCCAGCTCCTCCCTGCATGTTAGGGGGCGATAATATTGCGAAGTTACTTCCATGACCTTAGCAGGAGAACTGTTCGCTCTTTCGAAGGTCCTTCTCCGACCCGGATCTCCACGTGGTGGGTAGGCGCCAGAGTCCTCAGTGGGCCCATGCCGTTTGGCTTATGCTCTTGCACCAGCATCGATCATGGGTTTTTGCTTGGTCTGGATGAGAAATCCGATTACGCATGCACCGGCCTTTTATCAAGGCGTATCATCCAGCCGGGATGTGTCTCCAATGCCCGTCACCATCATCCCCTGCCCATCTCCTGCAGTTGAGAAACCTCTGGCTCAGCCTCAACTCATTGACGTCCAGCAATGTAGAGCTTGCAGCAATCCGACCCTCGAACCCTTTGTCTTCGATCCCGACAGCCGCGCTTGGTGTGATGGTGACATCGTCACACTCCAGGAATCGATCCATGCGCCTGTGGATTACCTCTTTGGTGACCACCGGCCCCTAGGGAGCACTTCACGCCACCTGAGTACCGACCTCTCTTCCGCAAGAGGCAGTACCCGCGGCAAGGCGCGTTCAGCAGTTCTCTGGCGCATGGTCAGAGGCGATCGAGCCATGGGGAATGCTCCTCGTACCGCAATGCATCCGAGATACGTGCTGATGGGATCGTATGAGGGCTACGACAGGTACGACCGATTACCTGTGGTCCTCAAAGATTACTATGCCCTCTGTGTCTCCCCGCATGGCGAGATACGGCCTGGCGGCCCACATGTGCACACCACCCCAGAGTGGCAGGTCCACTCCATATGGCTCGTAGCCATACCCTTCCAGTCCGACGGTTACGTCTCTCACAGATGGAAATGGAAGGATGCCGAGAGTGTGCGCCAGAACGACAGAGGGTTCCGGTTGGAGGAAGATGCGCAGGACCGACTAAGAGTGATCATGGACATCACGACGGACAAGTGGGGTCTCGCGTGTATGAACCGGCCAGAATTCTTCAAGGAGTGTAAGGAGGAATACAAAGCAAGTATCCATCTGATTATTAGCCTCAAGGTGTTATGATCGCTCACTCGTCGTCAGTTATTCAAGAATTCTGATGCATGGAAGCGACATCTTGCGAAGAAAGTGAGCCAACGCTGCGACGCACTGTCACCAGACATCTCGGACTGACTCCAGAGTACCGGCAGGATGCCGAGAAGGCTGATGCGGAGCACGGGGCAATCGACGAAGCCACTACGCAAAAGCAGCAGGTATGTTTCTGACGTCTCAACATCAACATGCGCGAGGACTCAACTTGCTGAATTCATCGCACAGACAAGCAACAGCTTGAACCCGGGTGCTCCCAGTACTTCTCTTCCTCGGAAGCCTACATGGAGCAGAACTAACTCGGTGAGTGTGGTCTGCAACCACTTTAGGCTTCGCTCACCTCACCCGGTCGTTAGGCGTCCGCATCGGGGCCAGGAGGTTCTACGAACCCAACCGTTCAGGGCAACGGCACGGTAAGTAGTTCTTGGATTCAAACGGTGTAGAGTACACGCCTGACTCTGGCTTCGAAATAGCACCCGGCTGCCGACGAAGACGCTGCTGGATGGACTGTGGTCACTCATAAGGGCAAATCGCGCGACAATAACCAGCCGAAGAATAATACCAAAAGCCGGGGCGCGGCTTCTAGGTTGGGTTCGAAGATCGGAAGATTTGTGAGCGGTATGAAAGGTCGGCAGTCGTAGTTCTCGCAGGTGATTGGCTTCATCGAACTGGAGGAATTCTGTTGTTGACGAACGCGTACGCGATCAGTGTCAGGCCCAGCAGTTTGGATGCAGCGACTTTGGCTGCTGGAAGTGTATAGCTTCAGGCGGTGGACGTACTTATATATTTGTAGGACATTGTACTACTAGCAGCAATCTGGAATACGACTCAGTCGTCAGGCACGGCGTCGACGTTCTCCTCCGTCTCACTCATGACGTTCGGCGGAACTTCCTACGCAGCTGGTGGTAGATCGTTGAAACGCGACTACGACCTGTCATTACGAACGTGAGTGCATGCTCGGATTGCGGGACGGATTCGGGACACGTACGGCGTCGTGGTGGAGGTTCCAAGGATGCGGCCCTTGCCCCGGTGGATGACGAAGCAGTGGATAACGGCGGAGCAAGAACCAACGTTTCCGGGGTTTCATGACGTGGAGTTCGCAGAGCAGGCTCGAGGGAGCGGACCCTGGAAGAGCGGGTTGGTGATGTGATGGCATGTGGTATGAGTCCGTCAGAGGCGGATGTTGGCGAGGGAGCGGGTTCGCTACCAGCATCGAGAACAGGAAACCGCACATCGCCGGGGAGAGGATACGATGAGAACGGGCGATGCTCGTTAGTATGTCGAGGTATCGATGTTGTGTCATGAGGGCTCGACCCGGAATACGCAGCACGTGGAAAGGAGGATCGCAGGAGGAAGATGACGCGATGTACTTGGATTGCAGGTCGCCCCACAGACCGTCGAGCACCTCGACTAAGTGGTTGTCGTCTGCAAGTACATCCGTCTCTGCAGGTAGCTCAGTATCTTTGACCGGATACTCGTCCTTGATTTGCTCAGGAGATTTCTGCACTGACGCAAACCTCGCAAGTCCTCGCGTGATTAACCTATGACTATTGTGAGACACGGAGGATTGGATTCGAGTAGAGAAACTCACGCGTTGACCTGCTCGATCTCGTTGTCCAGTTCATCAGGGTTGGGGATATCGTCTTCTGTGAGATGCTTGTCGATATCCAGCCACGCGTCGACCAAGGGAGTCTTGGTAGTGTTCAGGTCAGGATCCCAACCGAACAAGTCGAATCCGAGTCCCTCTCTGGACGACTTCGGAGTCACTGTCGTCTGCCTCTGCCCATCGTGAGAGCCCGTTACGTCCTGAGCCGAGTCGGACATATCGCTCTCGCTGGGAGGACCGGATCTGCGGAGACCTCTCTGTGTGACAAGCCGGTAGTACGTGTTGGTGAGGACGTCGATGCGACCTGTGACACCCTGAATAGCCGGGTTCATGACGGCGAGCCGCGGGTTATGAACATCGTATGCGCAAGTGGATGAAGCCTTGGCGGCGTCTGGAGATTCACCGTACTTTTTACGTCGAGCTTTGCGGGCGCGCTGGTGGTCAGCGAAGAAGCCATCTACCAGAGCGCCACTCTCTTCGGGGGATAAGCTGATAGCGTCCTCGTGCTCGACGCCGTCGTCATGAACGCGTATGCGGACAATCCTTTCGTTCAATGCCCAGTGATAGCAGTTCGAGAACGGAAAAGCGGGTGTAGGATGGACAGGGCGGTGTTCTCCCGTACAGCGCATGTTGGGGGCGATTGGGATGACCATATCGGAAGTGAAGCATCGAGTCTCGTCCACCGAACGAAGCGTGGTCCCGGTTGGAGAAACCTCGTACCGACACCACCTCATGTGGGGCATAGGAAGTTCTGTAGGCTAAAAGCCGACTCTGATTAATCAGTCGCCACAGACAACAAGATCTCATTCGCGCTCACCCACTCGAGATACACCAGATATTTCTTCCGGGGCATATTTCTGGACTCCTGGATGGTCTCCGGGTCGTCCAGTCCGAGGTCGGTAACCATCGCTTCTGGATCTATGCGTATCACTGCATAGTAACCAGGCTGAGGGATGAGAGGTCGAACCATCCTGAGCGGCGGGCCGGGATGTGGAGTCAGACACGCGGTTCAACAATCGGATAGTGCCGTCAGAAGACAACAGGAGGTCGAGAGGGGGTAGTGACTGGTAGTAGGTCAGAGTCGAGCAGAATAGAGGGATGACGAGGGGAGAAGAGATGGTCATAACTGTGACACAGTATTGACTTGTTAGGCTTAGTGGATGACCCTATTAAGAATAAAAAGGAGGATGTGACGCTCACCAATGTAGTGTTGTTGGTCGCAACCAGGATCATGGATGACCATGTCCGAAGTTCCCGCTTATTGGACCCAACTCGTCCTGACCACGTCGGCCACATGTCCGTCATAAGCACTACTTTTCAGTGCTGTATTGATGAGATATCAGAGATGACCAAGGGTTGGAAGGCCAGGTGTACCCACTCCCTGGTCGGAGACTCGTAGTGGTGGCGAGAGAGAGAGAGAGTCTAGAGGCACGGCACAGCGCTGGGCGGCGAGCCGGCTACTCCGGCCCGGGATTCTGGGTATCATTTCTACTCGCGAGTACGCCGCCTGCGGCCTCGGGGCACTCCAACATTTTACGCTCGGACGTAGCTAAAGAGTGATCAAACAACACTAAAACGCGGGACTATGTACATGGTAAGTAGTGTTACTAGTCGCACTGGCGTGAAATGCTAGGGAGGTCATGCCGAAGCAGGAGTGCTTGCAGACGCGTGCACCTCTTCGACTTTCAGACGGCCACGGCAACGACCTATCAACATGAATATGAATACATGCTCAGGCTGCGGGGCGCAGACGGGCTCAAGATACGTACGACGAGAGCGAGTGGACAAAGTTGTCCCTCGGAAACAGGTACTCATGACGGAGCGTGGTTGCTGTCCGTGCTAGCTGGAAGAGGCATATTCGTTTCCATTGACGTACCATTGTCATCGAGAGCGGGGAACCGCTCATCGCCAGGGAGAGGATACGGTGAAAACGGGCCATGCTCAGCAGTGTGTTGGGTCATCAGTAGCCCATCATCAGCGAGCTACCCAGGGATATGTAACACTGGGAATGGAGGATGGCAGGAGGAAGACGAAGCGACATACTCGGATTGCAAGTCGCCCCATAGACCGTTGATCACCTCCACCCAGTAGCTGTCGTCTGCAAATTCATTCGGCTCTACAGGTAGCTCAGTATCTTCGACCGGATACTCGTCCTTGATTTGCTCGGGAGACTTCTGGGCTGACGCAAACCTCACAAGTCCTCGCGTGATTAATCTGTAAATATTGTGAGACACGACAGATCGAACTTGAGTGGAACAAATTACGCGTCGATCTGCTTAATATCCTTGTACAGTTCAAGAGGGTTGACGATGCTGTCTTCTGTGAGATGTTTATCGAGGTCGAGCCATGCGTCAACCAGAGGGATCTTGGCAGTGTTCGCGTCCGGGTCCCAACCGAACAAGTCGATCCCCTCATCTCTGGACGTCACTGTAGTCACAGTCAACTGCTCTCGCGGATCGTCGCAGTCTAATACGGTCTCGGACGAGCTCTCCCCGGGCTGGCTGGAAGGCACGGACGTCCGCAGGCCCCGCTGAGTGACGAGGCGGTGAACACCGGTGATATATCCTCGGCGACGCCGTCCCCATACACGCGCACACGCACTACCACGTTATTGAAGGCCCAGTGATAGCAGTTCAAGAACGGAAAGGAGGGGGTAGGACGTATAGAGTGGCGCTCTGGATTGTATCCTTCATTTGGCGCTATAGGGACAACCATGTCTGAAGTAATCCCCCGTGTTTCGTCCGGCGGGCGAAGAGCAGTCCCGATGGGAGAGACAATGTACCGACACCATCTCATTCCCGGCATTGGAAGCTCAACGGGCTAGGATAAGAGAAATCAATGAAGCGAAAGCAGACGGTTCGGGATGTTGGAACTCACCCATTCGAGGTACACCAAGTATTTCCTCCGCAACATACCTTGAGCCTCCTTGATTGTCTCAGGGTCGTCCAGTCCCAGGTCAATAGCCATAGCTTCTGGATCAGTGCGGATAACAGCATAACGATGATGTGGAGCGACTAGAAAGCGGCGAGCCATCCTGAGAAGTGGCGTGGAGTGCTTTCCGGCGTGGCAAGAAGACGAGCACCGAGAACAGAGGGATGTCTACGGGAAAGATTGAAAGAGTCGCCTGAGCTAACCGGGCGAGAGAAGAGGCGGGAAGATGCAAGTCCGGTCAACGAAGTAACTGTTTACTTTAAAGCTCCAGGTAAGCAAAGAGTAAGCTTACTTACGACTTCAAAAGTAATGACGTTATAAATTGCTTATCGGAGTCGTATGTAACGCTGAATAGAAAGTAAGGCGCGTATGAGGGGATTCATGGGAATAAAATGTGCAACATTTACGACAATCCAAAATTTGTTGGCATTTCACAGCTCTTACCTCCTTTCAACATGAATGACCCAACATTGTCCGGCGTTGTCTATGCCAGACCCATTTTATCATCATTCACCATATCTTGTCTCTCTCCACACCTCTTTGCCAGCTCTTGTCATGGTTTGTTACTGCTTGTCGGAATTTGCTCAACTTTATCCCACTTCGTCAGTAGCTACAGCTAGATAAGTCCTGATAAGTTACAACAAAAATACGTGTAGAGCATGATATGTGTGAGTGTCTAATGTAACACTCAGAGTACTCACTCATCCCACTTTGTTCAGAGTTGTCCCAGATTGTCATGAATTGTTGTGCATTGCAGATAATTGTTATCCCAAAGCAGTCCTTATAGGAGCATTCATCAACTTGTGCCCACTTTTGTCCGCTTTTATCCACTTTTATCCGCTCTTATCTGGCTTTATCCGGCTTTATCCGGCTTTATCCGGCTTTGTCTGGATTTAACGGCCTTTATCTGTTAATAATGACTTTCCTAAATAATGGCAGACCACAGGTGATGTGTCCAAATGGTGTGAGTTTGTGACAATGCTGGATAAGAATGAACAACAGCAGACAAACCTGGTCAAGCTTAGACAAGCACTGACAACGACAAGACTGTTTGCCTTGATGAGGAACCTGTACATGTTGCGACAAAGCCCAACAAAGTAGGATAAGCATTAACGAAGCTTGATAAGTGTTGGCAAGAGGAGATAATGAGCAACTAAACCAGGTCAACATGGCTGAAGTAGCACAAGTATTGTGTAACATCGACAAGGATGGACAGAGGGTAATTAAAGCAGACGATTCCCAATGAAAGTGCGTAGGCGCTGGCTTCAACATGGTTTTAGGGTATTTTTTTCCTAAGAAACACCTCATAGGCGCGGGCGTCGGTGATCCTTCGCTTCCCTCCTCGACGTTCTCCTGGGTCCTCACCTTACCTTACCCATCTTCGACTTGTCTCCAACTTGCCTCTCGTATCGTAGAAAACTTCTGATGCAATTAGGACATTGGATCGGAACAATAAGGAACAATGCTGAGATCTGTTATCTGACGCGTCGCGGTCCGCATGAAACAATAGAACCGCTTGAAAAACAATACTGAGACCGACCTACGAGGAGACGATGGAGTGCGGTCTTTGCACTTCGCGCAGGTATGTATATTCGCGTTGACTCCATGTCGAACCATCTACACCGAGCGAAACTATCCCCGATCCCAATCACCCATGCCGCCAAAGAACTACTACAACCCCTCCTTGCACAAGTATGCAGCCCTCCGGATGGATCCGGTGGCTACCGTCGGTGCTGTGTCAGGCGCGGACAAACAGGCCCTCGACGCTGCGCGCGCCATACAGCCCAAGACGTATCTGGTGTATATCGACAAGGTGAGTCCTTCCAGCTTGCAAGGAAACGTGGACTCTCCCAACCCGACCTACGTGCAGAGTGTCATCCCAGCGGATTCTTCCAGGCCATGGGGCTGCTACTCAGTCATGCCCGTCGCCTCCTCCCTCCGTCCCGCCGACGAGGAACATCGCGACAAGCCAACAATAGGCCCATTACCCATCGCACCTAACGCCGACCACCTCCTTGCTCGCGTTCCCCTCGAAACGAAACCCGCTTTCCCTTTCTACAACTGCTACCACTGGGACCGTACCGCGCTCACGGTTCGAGTCCGCGCCCATCCCAGCGGGTGGGATGAGCACGCAGCGACCGCTCTCTGCGACCCCGGCCAATTGGCGTCTTACTTCTCCTCAGACGACAAGGCAGCACCCAAATCGGCCAGGCAATTGCGGTTCGAGGCGGGCATGGCCGCGAACAAATGGATTGAAGCTCCATTGGTGGGCACCATACCGCCGCCTAACAACCCAGATGGGACCCCTACGCACCCGTCGGCGTATCCTGATAGGTGGAATATGGACCAACCACTCTTCCTCGTTGTGGGAGGGTCGTTCCCAGAGCACCCATCGGAGTGGCCGCAGGGCACGCCATTCACACAACCGACTCTGTCCTACGCGCACCAGACCACTCCCCAATCTACACGTATTGCCGCCACGAGACGCGACAACGAACCCTCTGCATCCACCTCAGAATCTGGCGAGGCAGATACGAGATCTGGTGGGTCGAGGTCAACCGCGAACACGAGCGTGGACAGTTTCGCCGAGTCCCTGCATGTGCTCCAGGCCGTCACCGCTCTGCCAGATCTGCGCGAGCAAGCGGAGGATGCCGACCTGCTCCCCGTCGTCGACATGTGGTACGAGTTGACCGCGCATCTCGCGCAGGGCGAGATACCTAGTCCGCTCGACTTCTATCGCGAGCGCCACGAGATTGTGAAGTAAGTTGGCTTGCGCAACGTTGACTGCAAGGCATCGCTGACGCGTGTCGTTCCGCAGGATTGTCAGGGAGGCTCGCAAGAGAGCGGCTGACCGCCAGCCTGATACCCCTGCTGCAGCTGCGACCGTCGTCCCCGCCGAATATGCAGAATCCCCTCAGCCTGCAGAACTTCAACTCGTCGAACCCACCGAGTCCGCGGGACCCTCTCGGCCTGCGGATTACGCGCAGCCTACGGGACTTGCTAAGCCCGTTCAGGCCGAACATGCAACTCTAGACGATCCTGCCCACTCTCAGAGCGACCACGAAGAAGCAGGACTCGAACCTCGCAAGCCCAAACCAAGGCGTACGTTCCCTTGGCCGTCGCACTCCGCTTTCATTCTAATCACTCTTGACAGGCGTTCGCCCTCTCAAAAACCTCCGGCAGTTGCGCCAGCGAGCTCTGAATCTTCTCGAGCGTGCGGCCACTGCTGCGCGCCCCATGCGCTCTCGTTTCGCCTTCTAAGTAATTCTGCCTATGTCTGTTACGTCCTTCACGAATCACGATTCCATTTCATGTCATGGCGCTCCGCTGCGCTTGTCATCGAGTTGACGGTGCTCGGGAACGTGAGAGTACTTACGTTCGAGGATCCAGTACTGAATTGGGCACGTTGGTGTTGAAGATAGTGCGGCGCTAACCTCATCGCGTTGTCCAGCCGACGAGTCCTTCATGAATCATAGGCTCGTCCCTGAGCCCACCTCTCTGTCAAGCGCATAGTCAGAGAGCGTACCTTGGACGTCGGGACCGCCGGCAACCCAGCCCCGAGTTTCTCAGAGAGCCTCCGCAGCGCTGACAGGAAGATGCGCCGTTCTCTGGGAGCTGCGCCGAGGAGTGGGCACTAGTGTGCACTGCACATGCGGTGTCCACGCTCTCGCAGAACCATGATATCGATATTCCATGGTTGGCCGCTCAAGTGTCTTCCCAGATAGAAGAATCGCATGCGGTCAAGATTGCACCCACAGAAACCTGCTGGTGGTCTCGGAAGTGCTGTATGATCTGCTTCTGTGGTCTCTGCACCCGGCGAGCTCCCCTCGTGCTGAGCCCACGAAACCTCCGCTCTGCGCCCATGCGCCCACTCACAGAACGCGGCGATATGAAGCGCGAACAGTCGAATTCTCTTGCTCTGTCACTATGCACGTTGGCGTCCCGAGCGTGCCACCAGATCTGCTTACGGCGCCCTCCCTAGGCCTTACAAGTCTCAACCCGGCCGCCCAAACTCTGTTCCTCGTTCCCTCCCCCCTCCCTCCACCTCCTCACCGCCCCGCGCTACATGTCCAACTCCACAGGACTGAGTGCTGCCACGACAGCGAGGCTTCGCAAGGACCTGACGGCCTTGGCGCACAACCGCGTCTTTCCCGTCGTCGTCGAGACCGCCCTATACGGTACGCGTCTCTTGGCACGAGGTTCTCACGCGTCTCACGGAGTTCGGACTGCCTCTTGCCGCAGCGATCTTCACGGTCCTCATCATCGCGTCGACGTACCTCATCTGGTGAGTTTATTTCCTCTTCTGCGGCGGAAACGAGTACTAGAACTGATGTTGTTGGACACCGTCGATCTCTTACAGCAGACGTGGCGTCCGTCGATCATGGCCGAATGCCATCATGCTCGCCGCCACCCTCTCGATGTACGCCCTATCGACGCTGGACTGGGTAATCGACATACGGCTGCTGTGGAATGACTTGAGGACGCTGATGTTTTTCGGACTTCCTGGGAGGACTGAGCCGTTCGGGCTGTCGAGCCCGGCCTTGCTCACTGTGCAGGGCATCACGAGCGTCATATGCGTACGTTCTTCCTTCGAATTTTTTGCTCTCTATGTCTTGATGCGTTCGGGTACCACCCGTAGATCATCATCGGTGACGCTGTTGTGTGCTGGAGGGTATGCGTGGTGTGGGCGGACAGCCGAGCTGCAGTGTTGGGAGCGCTCTTCTGGGTGATAGGCTCGATTGGTGCGTACTGCGTTCTCTGTCTCCTTCATGCTGTTCTTAACTCCTCCCTCCATATTTGCTTATTTTAAAGGCGTATTCACGGCGTGGAGCGTGATGTTCGTCGGGTTCTATTACCCCGTGCCCCCGCCCGTCCAGACGCTCGTAGACCACAGCGTGATCATGAACGCGTTCGCGTTCTCGTGGTCAGCGGCCACGAATGTGTGGGCTACGGTAATGATTGCTCGCAAGGCATGGTGCGTGTCCAATGTTGCGCCAGTACAACCCGAGGCTCACTGCCTTCAACAGGCTTCAGCGACGAGACATCCGTCGCCACCTACACACCAACAGTACCGGTTCTGCGGTGCAGAGGATCCTCATGTTCCTTGTGGACCTCGGCATCATCTATACGGCATTCATGGTCAGTCCTCGTGTCTTCACAGATCTGGCTCGTTCACAGGCTGACGCACACCTCGCGCGCAGCTGCTCAACGTGATAGTCCTTATACCCGTCCTGAACAGCGGAACGGTATTCTTCTACGTAACACTCTTCATGCAGCAGATCACGGTACGTCAATCGCCTCAATACCTCCCATAATTCCCTTCTCTGTGCACGACTTTGCCTCATCTCGCTGACTCTGCACACCTTGTAGGGTATGTACCCGACCGCAGTCATCGTCCTCGTCGCGCTCCAGAAGTCGCAGCTCGACCACCAGTTCACCTACCCACCCGCGATGGACTCCGACGAGCACTCGCTCCCCTTCACCGTCAACGTCCCGCATGGCGCGACGTCGACCGACTTCGACAAGCAGGCGTATTCCAGCGACGCCCAAATCGTCGCTCTACGCGACGTCGACGTGAAGCGGTCGCAGAACTCAGGGAGCTCCTCCGGGAGGGGCGAGTACGGTTCGCAGTGGGAGAAGGAGACG
Organism: Lentinus tigrinus ALCF2SS1-7; assembly: GCF_003813185.1. NCBI lineage: Eukaryota > Fungi > Basidiomycota > Agaricomycetes > Polyporales > Polyporaceae > Lentinus > Lentinus tigrinus. Next base: position 59,364 of record NW_027137961.1, read on the forward strand.
CAGCAGAGTGAGGGAGTCGGCTTGGCTAGTTGAGGTGGGGTCTCGAGAGTTGGGAGCGGTCGCTGGGGTGGTCGCTGATGCTGAAGGCTTGGATCGGGTGCTTCCCACAATCTTTCGACATGTCCATGTCTTACTTACTTATTTGCCGTCTTAATTCACTACTTTCTGACTGTCATGAAGCATCGCTTCGAGATCCGATTGCAGTAGAAGATGAACTTGGAGACGTACGAGGCGCGAGGATGAGCAGTGGGCGGCGACAATTTGGCATCCGATGGTGAGTGCGAACAGTTGCGTCGCCTCCGCCGGTCGGTAAAGAGGGATTCGGGCAAAGAGAGTCCTTGCAATGAAAAGCATGCGGAATGGCTGCAACATACTTACACCGTCCACCGCTCAGCGAGCATGAAAGAGTACAAGAACAAACTCGGACTGGGAGGAAGCGCACGAGAGAAGAGTCCGCGAAGATGACAGTTTTCACCGCTCCACCACGGGAACAACCGCCAGTACGAGTACATCTGAGACCGAATCTGGTGTTTCACCAGAGGCCCCGTAACGTTGGCGAGACATATGTACTTAGAGCTCCAAGTATTGGAGTCAATTGCAAGAGCGCAGATAAGCGCCATTGGGAGAGATAAGATAAGATCTCCCTGGCCTCCGAACTCGTACTGTTCGGATTCCTTCCTCTTGCTTGCCTTCGTACATCTGGCACGTATCACACTCGCAGCAAGCCAATGCATGTACGGTGCTCTGTTTCGAGTCAGACATGAGCACTCCCACAGCGCGACGTCGCTATGCATTTCGCCTTACGTTTAGAACGTCTCCTCTCTCAGGCTTCTGTGTAACCTTCAGAGCAGGCCGACGGACCCCCAGGCTCTTGCGTTGCATGTCCACAGAGATGGAGAGTTCGATCACGGAACTATTTTATTCTTACAGTGGCCTGTCATGGCTCGGCAAGTATGCCTCACCAAACGTAAGTCCTCAGTACTCAGTAGCCTTCCTCTTGTGACATTCTACCTCCTTTCATCGTTCGCAGCCCGCCTGCTGACTGTGCTCGCCACGCTCCCACTAGCATTCCCGGAGCACTATCAGCTTCTTTCTGCGTCATGGGGTGGTCAGTCATGCTGTCATCGGTCGCTCAATCGTTGGTGGGTACGACCCTTCGCCTGTGTCTTGTCGCCACGTGCAGTCTGATTCCTTTCTTCTGGGAAGCCCAGATACCTCTCTGTTGCATTCAGAGACAGCTGGTAGCCGATCTAAAGGCTGTGAGTGGAGTATGAGGAATAGAACTCCGTCACAACCACAGTCCGCCTGAGAACGGTACAGCTCTTTCAAGTAAGCCCGTTTGTCCGATGATTTGAAAGCCCAGACGTCTGCGGATATTGAGCGTCGTCGTCTACTACTCACAAGATTGAACCCTTACGTAGATTAAATAGCCATAGAACCCAGGTTGGTACTGAACGTGTTCGCCCAACATGACGTTCACATCCCTCCGAGCTCTGCATGCCCTCATCGGCACCGCCATAGACGACATGGAGCGTGTCTACCACGCGTGCTCTCCTGATCTCGACTATCCCTCCATCGACAAGCCGTACTACAAGGCCGCTCAGCACACCCCCGAGGAGGAGCTAGCGGAGAGCCTTGCGTCCGATGAAGCGGTTGCTGCGGCAGCGAAGCGAATCGTGGCGGCATGCGGGCACCTGAGCCACACCGTGAACAAACCCTGGTTCGGGCTTGTAGAGGACGTTCATGGGGTACGCACCGCGCATCTTAGTACTACCTGCTTGCCTCACTGCGACGGGTGCTGATACTCTCCCTTGACTGGACAGGGCATTACTGCAGAGTGCATTCGCTTCATGGAGACCGCCAACATCGTCGAGATCTTGCGTGAAGCCGGGCCAGAGGGACTCCACGTCGACTCACTTCTCAAACAGATCCTAGAATTGCGCCCGAAGGCTCGGAATGCAGCTGTAGGTGACGGGCCTCTCACTCCTGCACACCTCGGTCAGTAACTCTCTCTGTCATGTGCATGTGCGGTGCAACTGCCGAGAGAGTGAGTCGGTTTAGGCTCACGCCGGACGGAGTAGGGCACATCCTGAGACTACTCGCGACTTCGCACTACCTGCGCGAGGTGAAGCCGAACGTCTTTGCGAACAACAGGGTTTCGTCGTACATCGACAGCGGCAAGTCTGTCGCGTACTTGCGCGAGGCGTGAGTTTCTCCGCGCTTGGATCGGAGGACGGCCTGGGTCGCTCATTGGGCTCTGTACCACCTAATACTATGACAGGCCCGACAAGAAGTACACCGACACCGACGGTGTTGCGGCGAGCGTCGGCATAACGTACGTCGTCCTCTCGCTTGTATCCGTCGGAGATGACCAGTATACTGACTCGGACTACATCGACACCCCAAGAGGCGACGAAGTGGCTAGAATTTGCGCCTGCATCACGGACTGGGCTCTTCCCCAGGCCGCCCGCATGCCCACAGACGCATTTGACGCCCCCAGGCTCAAAGGGTCACCTCCCGCCGATGGGGACGAAAGGAAGACAAAGAAGACAAAGAAGACATGGGCCGCCCCCTTCAATATCGCCTTCGACACACCGCTCGAGTACTTCCCGTGGCTGGAGCTGCCGGGGAACGAGGCCCGCTTGACGCGGTTCGGGCATGGGATGACGGGCACGCGGCAGTGGGAGGCGAAGAACTTCATCTTGCAAGGTGAGCGACACCGACACCCGCAATCCGCAATCCACGTCCGTCCGGACCTGGGGCTCTTAATCTTAAATCTTAATTGAACTTACTGTACAATTGGTACTTTGCACCCTCGCAGGGTTCGACTGGGCGGACCTGCCTGAGGGCTCGGTCTTGATCGATGTTGGTGGAGGCATCGGCGGGACGTCGATCATCGTGGCCGAGGCCCATCCGCACCTGCGCGTGGTCGTGGAAGACCGCGAACCGGTGGTCTCTGCTGCCATCTCGGTATGTCCTTCATGCTCTTCTGTTCTTGGGGGTAAACAGGTTACAGGTTAGCTCACCCGACATTGCAATCTATAGGCTTGGGGGCCTCGTTATGCCCCGCTGTTCGAATCCGGACGCATGTCGTACCGCGCGCGCGACTTTTTCCGGGCGCCGTGGGACCCGCTCACGCTGCGGGACGGCAGGACCGTCACCGCTCCGTCCGTCTTCATGCTCCGGTTGATACTGCACGACTGGTCGGACGACGACTCGCGCAGGTGAGTGTTTGTCATTTGTCGTTTGTCTTGACTCTTCCTTCTTCCTCTTCCCGAGCCTTGAAACTTGAAATTCACCAACTACTTGCGCTCCTTGCGCGAGCGTTCTAGGATCTTGACCCGGCTGCGTGCGGCTGCGCGTCCCGAGACGAAGCTCCTGGTGGGAGACCTGCTCCTCCCCTTCGCCTGTCGCGACGATGCCGATGCCGATACATCTGCATCTCCGTCTCCCGCGGCCGAGCCTTCGTTCGCCCCGGACGGTTCGCCGCTTCTTCCTAACCTCGGAAAGGGCAACGTCCACGGGTATCTGCTCGACATCATGGTGAGCAGACTTCTCGCTTCTCGCACATCTCGTCTCCCCTCCTCTCGTTAGCAGGGATCGAGCTGATGTTGCCGTCGGGTGTGTATCTGCAGATGATGGGCATGTTCAACGCGAGGGAGAAGACCACCGCCGAGATGTCCGCCTTGCTTCTGTCTGCGGGGTGGAAGGTCACGGACGTCAGGCGGACGCCCGGGAACTTGTGGGGGTACACGACGGCAGTCCCTGTGTGATCAATCATCAGGCAGTCGTTCAACGTTCAACGTTCAACGTTCAGCCGGGCGAGTCAACGTACAACGTAGACCTAAGACGAATGTTTTCAGGCTGTGGCGTTTACGTGTTCTCCCTTCTTGTCTGCCTTGATGAATACGTTGTAGCACTAGAATTTGAAGCCATGGTATACCGTGTGTTCGGATCAAGGGTAAGGAGTCAAGATGGCTCGAATGCTCACAGTCACTAGTCACTAGTGTATCTCTCCGAGGTTCGCCTTGCCCGGGACTCTGCTTACGATCTCATTCTTGTCCTTGTCCTTGAACTTTTTTTTCATGAGGGCATCGAACGCGCCTGCACGCTGCCGCAGCTATTCAAGTTCCAAATTCCAAGTGCCAAGTGCCAAGGGAGATGCGACGCATCCGGGGTCCGTCCCTGGTCACGACTCCCACGTTCATTAAGGCGCTCCCATCACCCGGCTGGCTCCTGGGAGTCGGGAGTCGGGAATGCGGGAGTGCGGGAGGCTGGGGTGGCGTATAATGTATCATCATATACTGTAGCTCCGACTCGGGAATGTCGAACCTGTCACCTCCGTCTCCCTACATACCCGCGTCGATTGTGAGAATGAAGTTGGGGATCACGTCGACGCACGAAGGACTCGCGGTGCACGAATCGCGAAACGCGAACGCATCCGGCGAGGGTAGTACTCGAGTACTTTGTACGGGCATGTAACCCGTTACTCGAGTGCTGCGTCGTGACTCGTGACTCGTGACTCGTGATTGGGTTTTCAAGTTCAAGTTGATGGGCGTTCCAACGTTCCTGGTGCTGGTGCTGGTGGGAGCGCACCGAGGGTCGGCCCACTTGCTATGTACAGTACATAGTGAGTCAGTAGAGCACTAGCACTTGGGATCTGACACACTGACAAGGATGACATACATTACCGTGCATATGCATATGTCCTAGCTCCGCGTCGGGACCCGGGAGCCAGGACTATCGAACCTGTCACCCCCGTCTCCCTGCACACAGACAGCGAAATGTCACTTGGGACTGTGGCATTGATGATTACGTCGACTCGACTCGACTCGGGAAAACTTACGAGTAGTTAGTGACGATGAACGCACCCGGGGATGCCAGTAGTAGCACATATGCCACGGCCCATAGCTACGTTGTCAGTTGGATTTGATGGGGGTTCCTGGACCTGGTGGGAGCGGCCCAGGGCCCAAGCGCGAGTGTCGCACTTGCTATGTGCATGCATGCATACTCAGTTACAGTAGAGTCCTCGAGGACGCGACCGCTGACAGCAAGCGACGACTTGCATTGACAAGGGGAAGAACGTAGTGCAGCTCCGAGTCCCAGGACGAGGTACATGCATAGGCATAGATGATTATGATAGCCTGATAGAGTGGGACGAGTGATTCGCGAGAGGCCTCGTTGAGCGTTGGCGAGACGTCACTGATGAATTTATCTGTCAGTGGTGCGGAATAACTTGTGAGTGCGCGGAGGATATCGGGATGGCGGGTTGTCGACGGTGAGGGCGGAAGCTGAAGGCCCGGGGATGCAAATTGCGATAGCGACCTGCCAGTGAGTGCTTACTTGGGCGGAGGAGACGAACGTTCGAACGTCGCCGTGCGGTCTCGGAGGTTGGGAGGATCTGGTTACTGGTAGGTGGATGCGGTCCGATGTGGGGCCTGGGCATGCGCAGTTATGGTTAACGTTGGGTGCGGGGAGTCGGGACGAGCCCTGGATGTATCAAGGCGCCAGATCTAGACCCAGATGCAGTGTCACTGTTCGTTCAAAATCGTGAACTTCGGGGCGAATGGCAGTGTGCGTATCTGTATCTCGTTTCTGATAACGATGGAAGTGGCTGCCACTGCTGATCGTCTCAAGCCTAAGGTTATGGCGTACCGCTGAGGGGGGACGGAGTGCGGACGTCCGCACTCCAGACTCCGACGGCGCGAGTCTAATAGCAATAGAGAGGCAAAAGGGGACTAGCGGGAGAAGATGGCACTTGATGGCTATCTGGAGAGGCTAGGATTAGCACAAGGCCAGGAATGGCGTTGGGTGCACGAGACAGCGGGCGGCCATAATTCAGCGTTCCTGAGAGGCGAGAGCGGGTGCGTATCGAGTCTCGAGGCGAGAGATAGCGGGCGGAGGTTTGATACCAGACTCGGAGGCGGCCCGGCGCGACGGGCGAGGCGCTGACGCAGGGAGACGAACTCAGACTGGCTGTGGGCGGTGAGGGAAGGATCGGGCAGGCGTCGGGCTGGGGATAGAAGGCTCGGGGGCACTGAGGGGATCAGCAGCGGAGAGTGGAGAAGCTTGTTCGCGTTGACAGATTGTCCCCAGGCGCATACCGACGACCACCATCCCATCTTCCGCCGTAACATGGTCCGTGCACAGAGCAGCACTGCAGAGGCCATGCCGCGGAGCTGTGTCGAGCAGTTTGTAGCAGATTGCGTCGCAGCGAAGCACTTGAGCGAACAGAAATTAGCGGGAGGAGGGCAGGAGCGGAGAAGGCCGAGAAGGCCCTGTATGGGCGCTTGTTTGCAGGCACAGCGGTTGCCTCAAGTGGCTGCGATATCGAAGCTCGTCTAGGACTGAAGCGAATGGGGTTGCCCCTCTGCGCCCGCCCAGCCTTGTCCTTGTCCTCTCTCTCCGACGACTCCCCGCGCGCTGCCCTCTCTGCTGGCCAGTCCGACAAACACACGACCACGGCCCACCCTGCACGATACCCTTGACTCGCCAGGCGCGCTGCCCTAATGAGCGCCGCTTCCCCCACCGCCTTCTCCCTCTGGGCAATCCTATCTGTCCTTGTCCGTCTCTCTCCTCCTCGTCTCCCTGCCTGCGCGCTGACCGTGCGCTGTAGTTTCTCATATTCTTGGTCCACCATCTCTGGTGCTATGACCGCTTCAAGTGCCTCCGCTGGTCTGCTGGGCAGCACGGCGCGTTCAAGCGCGTCATGACCGTGCGTACTCCTCTGCATGTCTGCCATCGTCCACTTACACATCGCACTTGCTCGGATAGTATTCGTACTTGGGAGCGGTCCCGCTTTTGGCGGTATACAGCATTGGCATGACCGTCATCAAGTATCGCGAAGGTGTGTTCATAGCCTTCCCTTTGCCCCTACTTCCACACTTGTCCATGATGCTCTACCCTTGGTCCCCTTACTCCTCATTTGTCATAAGTGCATGCCCCTTGCTGCCCTCGACGTTTTACGTGGACTATATGCACGGTGTCTTTGAGCGCGATGTGCCCGGGTGACAGCCGGGTCATGTTGCTGCTCCTCGACGCACAGGAGAGACGAGGCACATCATTGCTACTACTTCCATCTTCTCACTATGATGGTGTCTCTCCCTTCTTGCTTCTGTTTCTAGCTCCCACTTCCCCGCTCCCCTGACTTCTTACGACTCCAACTCCTGGGCTGTGATCCCTTCACGCTTCCTGGACGCATACAAGCACCACCCTCCCTTCTGCTGCTCGCTTTCAAGTCTATACTCTTTCCCCCGCTTCCCTGTTTGTCCTCATGTGAGGCTTTCTTTCGGGCGCGGGAGATACCGCACACATATACTTCGCAAGTGCTCCTGTATGCAGGACGAGCTTCTTCCTGTTCCTTCTCGACGCATACAACCGACTTGTGCAATGCACCTGCATCCAATCCTCTTCACCCACCTTACCCTGCTACCCGTTCCTGTTTTTGTTTTCCTCACTCGTCCTGCTGCCCCCGCACTCACACTCGACCCCACACAGGCTTCGCGCACCTCCCTGATCGAACAAGTACGTCTTCATCAGTCTGCCTCCCCACGCCCCACGCCGCGCGCACCATCATGCATCATGAGTTCTGACGCCTTTCTTCCCCTCCCCTCTCTCTCTCCCCAACGCTGCAGTCCTCCCCGTCCCCATCAATGATTACCGCGACGCGAACCGCAGCTGGGTCCTCCCCCTCCAGTTCGTGTTTAGCTTCGCGTGGGCACTCGAGATGTGAGTCTCTTCCCGTTTCTCACTTCGCCACTTCGCTCTTTACGTCTTGCATCCTCCATGAGTCTCTCTCGCTTCCTCTCCCCAGTGTTCTAAGTGCCAGCGTGCCGTCGTTCGTCCTTCTCATCGTGCCCGTCTCCCCGCTCTCCTCGTGACCCTCGCGACGTCCCCCGTCCTCCAGGCTCTCAGGCGTTCGTTCGCGTAACCGTAAACCCATCCCCATCGAGCATCCTCCCAGCATCAGGCGCGCATCATGAAATCATGAATAAGCTGGCTACTGCGCCGCTGGCGTTCGCGGTTCGTGCGCGCTACCTGTAGGCTTACTGCTTAGCGACAAGCGACAAGCAACTGTGAGAGCCGCAGCCTGCCAGTGAGAGTGTCTGTCTGCGGGGCGCGCAGTGGGTTTTGTTCGGTCTTGACGCGTGACGTCTGATGCGCGCTGGGTGCTCGGTGCTTGGGCAGTGTGGATGCGGAGGAGGGCTGCTCTGTGCTTTTCCGTTGAAGACTTGGTGGTTACTGGTGCGCTTTGAGGGCATCGCGGGACGCGTGTTCTCTTCTTTCTTTCTTTCTAATGAGCGGCAGTTGGCAGGCGCAGCACGGGGTGTGGAATCGTTGTGGAGATGCGTGTTGTCATTCAGTACTTGATAGTCGCGCTGGTTCAGCTGGACGCTCTCGCCCGATTTGGACACGATTCGTCACATCGCGTCCGTAGATGAGGCTCGCGTGTGTTGTGACCATGAGGAGGCAGATGACGAGCCATGCCCTGCTTCTCTGCTAAACGGACGTCCCACTCGTTCACGAGGCATTCAGTGTGTCTCATTCCGCCGCAGTCAGGCGTTGGGATCATGTGCGACCGCCACCACCGGTGGCGTACTCGACGTGGCGCTGTGCCTTCACCATATCGTGTGTAGTCGTGGCATTATCATGCCGCTGAGTGCCGGCATTCGTTCTCGTTTCGCGAACATACACTGACTGGCCGGTCTTCGTACAGGGTCACTCACCTAGAAGGTCAGTCATCACTGCTTCCACGCCTTTTGCTGGTTCCTCATACACTTTGATTCTAGAGCTTGCGTTTTGGCTGTACCTTCTTCACCAAAACCCAGAGAAGGAAGCCTGGTTCTCGAGTTGGGAGTACCGCTTATGGTACATGGGTACGTCGCGACTCGCGCTCTTTGTGCTAGCTGCTAAGAGTTCACTTTCAAGGGAGCCTCATTTCAATCGTTGGCATGCCGCTGACCGCGCTCATCACCCGGCGAAACCTCGAGACAGTACGTCGCCTCCATACTCCATATCCAGTAGTACCGCGACTGACCTCTGGCGCAGTGCGACGCGTACATCTTCCTCGTCGGGGCGGCGGGCTCGACGTCGACGACGATCGCGTTCCTGTACGTGCTGTGGCGCTTCCCGCGGTTCATCCGGCACGTCAAGGCCGAGGGCGCGGACCCGACGGTCGTCGTGCGCCTTGCGACGTTCTACAATTTGAACCAAGTCCGCGTCGTGTTCCGGTTCATGTTCACGATCCCGCTGCTGGTCCTCGCGCTGGATGGGATCGTGGGCGAGGAGCACAGGATTAATCGCAACCTGTACGTCGTCGTCTTCTTCATCTCGGATGCTGTTACCATCTTCGATTGTGTTGCGGAAGATACTGACTTTATTATTGCACTCACCGCCCTCCCCCACCATCTCGCCCATCCAACAGGTTCGCGACGGACTTCTTGCAGATGATCGCAGGCCTGGGCTGCTTCGTGTCGTCGATGATCACACTCCTGATCTTCTTCCCGCGCTCGATCGTGCGCGAGGCGGGGTACAAGCCGAAAGTCGCAAGCTCGCTCGGCGCGCACTCGCCAAAGAGCCCGCCGATCACCCCCCCGCCGCCGCTCCGCGCTCAGTACGCGCCGCCCCCACACCACCACCACCTGCCGCCGCACATGGCGGGGTACGCGACGCCGAACGGGCTGCGGATGAGCGTGACGGGCGGGACGGGTGTGTCGGGCGTGTCGGGTGTGTCGGGGACAGGCGCGTCGGGGATGACGTGGGAGATGGAGGGGAGCGCGTACACGTACACGCCGAGCGCGTGCTCCCCGAGGGAGTCGCTGTCGCTGTACGACTCGCCGCAGTACACGTACACGGCGGAGGACGAGGGCGGGGGCGGGGGCGTGCAGAGGCGGCGCTCCTCGAGGAAGGCGCGCAGGGTGAGCAGGAGGGTGAGCGTGTATAGCGGGACGATGGATGCGCACCCGGAGCGGGACTCGGATGATGATGGCGAGGATGGGGATGGGGATGGGGATGGGGATGAGGACGAGGAGCGGGTGCCGCCGTACTCGCATACAGTGATGCAGTCCCATCCGCCACATCCACATCCACATCCACATGCACGCCATTCGACCTCGACCCCTACCTCGACCCCGCTGCATTCGCCACCGCTGCCCCCAGATCTGGAGACACCCGCGCCGTCGCCGCCGCCGCAGGTACATATACACCAGCGGCACCCGTTCCCGCACTCCCTCTCCAGCCCGCATATCGTCACTCTGCCTGCGCAGATGCAGAAGCAGCAGCAGCAGCAGTCACCGTCACTATCACCACCGCTCTCACTATCACTATCACTCGCACAAACACAAGAGGCGCCGCCCCCAGCACCGGCGCCACACGCGAAACGCCAGGTCGACTGGGAAGAACGGAGACCACTGCGCGGGGAGGCCGTGGAGTTCGCGGCGGCGGCGAGGAGAAGGAGTCTGCACGTCATCACGACCGCGCCCGGGGTGAACATCGGGCTCGGGCTCGTGAGCACTGCGCTCGGGGGCGGGCGCGGCGCCGGGGCCGAGGGGGAGGGAGGCGGCGGAGGCGAATTTGCATCCTTATGTGAGTCTTTGCTCTTGCGTACGAGGCCTTTTGACTTGGGCCTTTTGTATGCGCGATGGGTACTGACGAGCCTCGCGCACATGCACAGGTTGTGAACTTCACGTCGCCGATTGGTGAGTGTTGCCGTTGCGGCCGTGTGCCATGTGCCATGTGCTACATGCTACATGCTTGAGTGCGTTGTCTAACTGGTTGCATTTTGCACACTGTACACAGACCTCGTTGATCTGCCCCCGCGCGACGAGCTCCCCCGCGCGGTGTGATGCTGCATTCTGCATCTCGACAGACGTACCGAACACGAACTGCGCTGTGCGCGCGGGCCCATGTGGACGCGGCGATGAGAACGATGAGGCTGCGTGCGGGGGGCATGTGCTTTCGCTGTTGGGGGATCGAGCGACGCAGGGTTGATCATACGGGTTGCATAGCCACCTGGTCGCTCGCCCGCTTCGACCTTGCAGCATCGCACGAGCTCCCCCTTCCCCTCGAGTGTGGACCGTGTCCGGTTCCCAGGTCTTCTTGGATCGGTGCCTTCTCGGGTCGTCCTCGTCGTTACCCCTCCCCTCGCCCCGACGCCCCCACCGTGTACCCTTTCCCTTTCCCTTCCCTGTCTCCTACTCCTAACCCCCAGGGCCCCAGTCTGACATCTCTATACCAAAATGCGGCGAACGCACGCCTACGCACATACCATACCACCCATCTATATCCGACGTTACGCCTTGCCCTGCCCTCGACATCTGAAATCTCCATGCGCTCCCGTTCCCGTGCCCTGGCCTGCCCCTCTAGATGCGTCACTAACCTCCTCCTCCTACCCTATTCGCTCTCCCTCTCGTCCCCCAGTCCTTGGGCTCCTCGACGCTTCCGGGATCGAAGCTATGACGACTTTTTCATGACTGGTTATGACCTTTCTTCTTGTACCACTACCCACCGCTCTACCGAGGCCGCCGTTCTTTTTCCTTCTTCTTTTCTTGCTTACCGCTGTGCGTTCGCTGTGGCTCGTCGCTGCGTCCCAGTTCTGAGTCACGGTATCTATATCCCCGTCCACCCTTCCTCGCCCACCATCGTTCCCGACTCAAGGCGGAGTTGTGGGCCGTGGCGCGGCGCGTGGGTTATTCACCATCTACTTTGATATCCCGTTGCTGTTGCTGTTGTTGCTGGTGGTTTGGTGGTTTGGTGGCTTGGTGGTTTGGATTTCGGTTACGGCTTCCAGAGTCTGGATGGGACTTACATAAACATACTCGGTTTTTTGCTCAGTCGCATCCCCCCCGCATCCCGCATCCTGCTTATCTATTGCGTCTGTTCGTCGTTCGTTGTCTTTCGCTCGTTCTTGGTTCTCGTTCGCCTCGCCTCGTCCACTATGTTCTACGTCTCTACGTCCACGTCTTCGTTTTGATTTTTGTTTCTGTTTCTGTTTTGTGTCGCGTTGGCTTGGTTGGCTTGTTGGATCGTTGGATCGTTGGATTGTTGTAGGATAGCACGTGAGGGCGTAATTGTATATCGTATTGTACCATAAACCCTGATCGATGATCGTGGACCTGCCGCTTGTGCTGATGACGATTTATGAACAGACCGCCATCTCTCCAAGGTTGGAGAGCTAGACAGTCAGCCTCTGTCTCTTCACGTCTTCACCACACTCGCCCTCTGTATCATACACATTCCGAGCCTCGTCCGGTGGTCTCGTACTCTTTCACTACCCGCGAAATCGAAAATCCTTCTCAAAGCCACAATTTTCGGGAGTTGTCACAGGTCCCCGGTGGATAAGTTCACTGTCAGTGTTAGTTCCAACCGCGTTTTCTTTCGGCTGCATTGATCGTTTCATCATAACAGCTCTCCGACAATAGGCCTCACTATGAGCTCACTCAGGACTTGTCGCGCGTTCACCATTCCCCATTCCCATACGCACTGCGCAGGTTCGTGAACTTGATAGCCTGAGCGGGTCCTCGGCGAAGAGACAGCCCCATGCCCGCCGCTCACAATATGGGTACGTCTTCCACAGTAGTCTTAGCTTTGTGACTGAAGGGCATGTATGAAACTGATGTGCTAGTTGCGTTCTCAGGTGGTTTAACCTATCAGAAATGAGCGTTCACCATGCCAAACGCGCCGGTCTGATCATCCGGAGGAATGTATCATCGGACGCCGCCATGCCGATGGATGTCAAATCTTATGTCGGTTGTGGTCTGGGAGTGGTGCTACCCGTGTCAGATGTGGTTACGAAGCATGGCAGATGAATGGAAAACGTGAAGGGGAGCGAGTGCTTGTTGGAGTCCATCGCGGGCGGGTAGGTGAACTGGTGGTCGAGTTGCGACTTCTGGAGTGCGACGAGGACGATGACGGTAGTTGGGTACATGCCCTGCAAGTTGCGGAGAGTCAGCGAGATGAGGGCGAAATCATGTGCAGAGAAGAGAATCATAGGCGAAATTGAGGCGATTGACGTACCGTGATCTGCTGCATGAAGAGTGTCACATAGTAGAATACTGTTCCGCTGTTCAGGATGGCCCGACTAGCGACCTCGACGTTCGACGGTTCCGAGCCCTTGGATCTCATGACTTCGACATCTCGCAGTGCACGTGCGCTCGTCATCCCGAGCCGTTTGGAGGACTCTTCTTTGGTCCTCGCCACCATGGAGGCTCGTGAGTCCTAGATGTACACCGTGACTGCGGCGAAGTTAGTGTGCACACAAATGTCTTCCATCCGAGCGATGCCATTAGCCGATATGAAATGAATATTGTATCATGTATGTAGGCTCCGCCCGCTTAGTAGTAGAAAGGACCTAGGCACACAGTATATGGTTCAGACTGGACTCATCAATTCACTCGATCCCATTATTCAGCGTCGGCGGCGTGCGAGAAAGACTGCTGGCTGCGGCGGGGCTTCAGTGACCACTTTGACTTCTTGCGTCCCATGAACTGTTACAAAGAAAACGTCCTCAGGACTTGCAACGTTATCGAACATGTGCCACAGGACTGTTACCTTCGCATTCGACGAGCCGCAGGACAAGTTAGTAGGCCCCTCGCAAGCCGTGGTGACACGGTTGCGTGCTTCGTTCCGGGTCTTGTGCGGAGTCGGAGGCCTGGAGAACTTGTTCCGGCTGTCACAGCTCCAGTGTGTGCCCTGCGGTCGCCATTGCAGCCAATTGTCAGTCAGCCTCAACTGTATCAATACAACGTGCCCGGGAATACTCACCAGAGACGTGTTGCTGGCCGCGAGATTACGACACCTCTGTGGCGCGAGAACCCTCTCATATAGGAAACGTCAATAGAAACGTATGTTTGCGGATCCACGCACCCTGTAATCGTTCTCGTAGACAAAAGCGAAGTTGGGGTCCCTCTCGCAATCTTTCCCCCATTTCTCAAAGAGTCTGTTGCACTCCTCGACCACCCACACCGTGGTGTCGCGGTCATACCGATAGACGGGCACGCCGTCGTCCGCGAGGTGCATATTTGCAGGACGCGAGTTGTGCTTGACCCTGTCGCTCGAGTTGTTCGCTCGTCCGCGGGGCCAGAGTCCCTTGAGAGGCCGCCTGGTCGTGAACCGAAAGGCCAGGAGGAGCTGCTTCGGGTGGGGCCACTCCCCGGGGCCAGTGTGAACGTGCCGCTGGGTCGGTAGCTTGTTGGGAGCGACCATGACCCCGAAGTACTTGACCACGAGCGGCAGCTGGTTGTGCGGCGTGCTGTCCATCGTCATCTTGAGACAGATGGCGGTCTCTGACGTGCTCTCAGCTGGGACGGGCGTGGGGGACAGAACGACACAAGGCCGGTCCTTCCCGGGCGGTGGTTTCGTCGTGTCGGTGAGGCGGGCGTGGTTCCTCTGGCAGCGGGCCTGCACGTGGGGTCTGTCGCCAATGTTCTTGGTTCGGAGAAAGAGCTCCTCGATCGGCGTCGAGATGCTCTCGCGAACAGTACAGACGTCCCCGAAGTTGTAGTGGGAGGGTGCCGAGACCGCCGGGGGAGTGCCTGCTGGAGATGGTGGAGGAGGGTTCCGACAACGGGCGCATTCACCAGAGTCCATGGAAAAAGGACAGAACGAGCCACAAGAAAGAGGTGGAGAACGATGCCGCACTTGGGCACTGTGCTTTTGAAGCCATCCTGCATAGCGTGTTCCATTGCGGACCTTGAATTACTGGGGACACGCAGCCCAGGCTTATTTGACAGGAGATCAGCATAAGAGCGGACAATGACAATGTTCCGTGCAATTCTTCAATGCTGCGCAAAGAGTCTGGCTTTGCTGTGTTATCTTGACTTGGTGATCACGACAACAAGACCTCGAAGTCTACCATTCAGCTTGCGCAGAAGTAAGTGGGTATCGGATAGGCACGGGCATAGTTGAAGCAGGCAGAGACATGACAGCTTTGATACCGTGATCTGAACAGGGCAGTTGTAACAACCAATGTCATAGAACTCGGACCAGAGCGAAACTCTCCCGGGCCACCATTCGTGGCACTGCCAGATTGGAAGCGCCACGTGGACGGGCCCACGGACCGGAACCCGCAGCATTTAGACCGCGACTGTGACCTCGGGGCCCTTTGTTGAGCTTTGCTTCCAGCACAAAGAATGTCACAGAGTATGGACAATGCCTGCCTGGCTCAGCATCGGTGGCACATAAGAGGCTCTCCATCTTTCTTCACCCCCAACTCTCTAGCCCGGAAACAGCTTCACGACCACCATCATGTTCTTCCCTCTTCCTTTCACTTATGCTGTGGCTCAGATCAGCCTACCGGCTTCTTTGCGTGGTCTGGGTGAGCTGGACAGTCAAGCCCGCAATGTTCTCAGGGAGATACATTGCTCGAAGGCTATCATCTTGCTTCATACGGTACGTCTGGGCTGAGCCACTCTCTTTCTAATATTTTTCAAGTTCAAGCGATCGGCCACTGACCACCGACTGGGCTTGACATAGGGTTCCGAGATCCCGTTCCCGCGCAGACACGACTTCAAGTACTTTATCTACGTTGTCGGCCCAGGCCTTCGCCCCGAGAAGCCAGAACGTTGCTACACCGCAGACATGTGCATGCCGATCTTCCCGAACACCGAGCATCCGGCAGGCCGACCTTCGATTCGGACTGTCCCCGAGTTCCCGTTCTCCAACTGCTATCACTGGTTCGGTCCCGACATCTCATTCAAAACCCGGGTGAAGAACGGCACCTACCCTGAAAGCGACGACCCCCTGGCAAAGTGCACTAAGCTCCCCGCTGGCGAGTTCGTGGATATGGAGACCATCCATCAGCAGGATGTGAACCGTATTATCGACATGCTCGCTGAACGAAGCAAAAGTGCTGGGGTTGCCGAAGCAGATGAACGTGCTAAGGGGGCCCGTGGCTTATCTCAACCCCCCGGGGCGAACGACGATGTCGCCTCGTTCCAGGACGAGAACGACAGCTACTTTGGTCCAGGTTTAGACCACAGCGATAACGACTCGCTCGCCTCTGGCCCATCCGATCCATATGCAGAGTCCCTCAACGACTCATCCGGCTCTCGTGCTTCAGTCAAATCCTTCACTGAGAGCGACATATTCAACATGGACTGGACGGAGGAGCGCTCTCGCATCCCCGTGGTCACTTTGTCGTTCGACCTCGCGGCGGAGTTCAAGTCGGAGGAGGATATCCCGAACCCCGCGGTCTTTCTTGACGAGTGCAGGACGTTCTCGAGGTGTGTGCTCTTCTTTTATGTACTGTGTCATCTATACTGACTGATGCTTCTAGGATGGTTCAAGAGTTCCAAGAGCGCGAGGCGTTGCGACGGGACAGGCGCGAGGCACGGCGGCGCATGCTCGAACCGTTCATAGGTCAGCATATTATGACAGCGAGCGCGGAATCGCAGATCTAACCGGGTTTTCACAGAGATGCATGACAAGGTCGCGCGAGGCATTCAGAGTCTGTTTTGCGTTACCTCAGTGCATCATACGGGATGTTCTGAGTAGAGGATTTATTATGTACTGTATGTTTGTAGACCAACGTTTTTCCACTTTGATCCGTACTCGTCACTCTTCCCGGAGGAGCTCCCAAAGTCCTCCGAATGCTTCATGTTGAGAACACGTAGACGTGACGGCCTATACATCCATGTACCGTAGTACATCGACTCACCCCGGTTGAACGATCGTCTTCTCATACAGGGACTGCTGTTGTGTACGCCCACACGTTGCCAGGCGTACGCCTGATATCCGTGACCTTCCATCCAGCAGACAGAAGCAGAGCGGACATCTCGGCGGTGGTCTTCTCCCTCGCATTGAACATACCCATCATCTGTAGACACACGGTGGCGAGATCAGCTCGACCCCTGCTAATGAGATGAGATGACAGCGAAGTCCACTCACCACAATGTCGAGCAGATAGCCATGAACGTTGCCCTTTCCGAGGTTAGGAAGGAGCGGTGAACCACTCGGGGCGAACGAAGGCTCGGCTGATGAAGATGCGTCGTCGCGACAGGCGAAGGGGAGAAGCATGTCTCCGACCAGGAGCTTCGTATCAGGACGTGCAGCCGCACGCAGCCGGGTCAAGATCCTAGAGCGAGATTTAGGGAAGTTAGCCCGCGAAGGGAAAACCGATAAACAACACTCACTTGCGTGAGTCGTCGTCCGCCCAGTCGTGCAGTATCAACCGGACCATGAAGACGGACGGAGCGTCGACGGTCCTACCATCCGGCAGCGTAAGCGGGTCCCATGACTGGAAGAAGTCACGCGTGCGGTACGACATGCGTCCGGATCCGAACAGCTGCGCGTACTGCGGTCCCCAAGCCTATAGATTGCAATGCCGGGTGAGCCAACCTGTTTAACCCCAAGAACAGAACGGAAAGGGAGCATAAAAGACATACCGATACGGCAGTAGAGACTACAGGTTCGCGGTCTTCCACGACCACGCGCAGGTGCGGATGAGCCTCGGCCACGATGATCGAAGTCCCGCCGATGCCTCCGCCAACATCGATCAAGACCGAGCCCTCAGGAAGGTTCTCCCAGTCAAAACCTGCAAATGGATTGATTCGAATCAGCAAGTCCTCTCCGAAACAGTAGGGCCCCAGATCATGTGGGTGTAGCTCACCTTGCAAGATAAACTTCTTCGTCTCCCATTGCCGCGTAGCAGTCATACCATGTCCGAACCGATTCAAGCGTGACTCATTGCCGGGCAGCTCCAGCCACGGGAAGTACCCGAGCTGCGTGTTGAAGGCGATGTTGAATGGGGCCGCCCACGTCTTCTTTGCCTTCCCTTCGTCCCTCTCGCGAGATGACTTCTTGAGCATGAGGGTGTCGAATGCGTCTGTGGGCGTGCGGTCGGGAAGAGTCCAGTCCGTGAGGCAGGCGCAGAATCTGATCACTTCGTCGCCTCTTGGGGTGTCGATATAGTCTCAGTACTCGCCATTTTCCACACATATGAGTGACGAGGACGACGTACGTTATGCCGACAAACGCTGCAACACCGTCGGTGTCTGTATACTTCTTGTCGGGCCTACAGAGTCCAATCAGCGATCCGGGCCGTTCTCCGATCCAAGCACGGAGAAGCTCACGCCTCGCGCAAGTACGCGACAGACTTGCAACTGTCGATGTACGACGAAACCCTGTTGTTCGCGAAGACGTTCGGCTTCACCTCGCGCAAGTACTGCGAAGTCGCGAGCAGTCTCAAGATGTGCCCTACTCCGGCGTGAGCCTACACCGACTCCCTCGGTAGTTGCACCGCGCATGGCAGAGAGAGTTACTGACCCAGGTTTACAGGAGTGAGAGGCCCGTCACCTACAGGTGCATTCCGAGCCTTCGGGCGCAATTCTAGGATCTGTTTGAGAAGCGAGTCGACGTGCAGTCCATCGGGCCCGGCTTCACGCAGGATCTCGACGATGTTGGCGGTCTCCATGAAGCGAATGCACTCTGCAGTAACGCCCTGTTGAGCCAAGGAGAGTGTCAGTGCCCATCGTCACGGGTAGGAAGGGGCAGACACGTAGTAGTAAGATGCGAGATGCGTACCCCATGAATGTCCTCCACGAGCCCAAACCAGGGCTTGCTCACGGTGTGGCTCAGGTGCCCGCATGCCGCCACGATTTGTTTCGCTGCCGCAGCAACAGTTTCATCGGACGTAAGGCTCTCCGATAGCTCCTCCTCGGGGATGTGCTGAGCGTCCTTGTAGTACGGCTTGTCGATGGAGGGATAGTCGAGATTGGGAGAACGCGCATGATAGACACGCTCCATGTCGTCTATGGCGGTGCCGATGAGGGCATGCAGAGCTCGGAGGGATGCGAACGTCATGTTGGGCGAACACGTTCTGTACCAAGTTGGATCCTATGGCTATTTAATCTGTGCAAGGGGTTTTGATCTTGTGAGTAGACGACGACGCTCAATATCCGCGGACCTCTGGGCTCGATCGGACGAACGAGAAAACTGTAAGAGCTGCGCCGTTCTCAGACGGACTGTGGCCACAGGGTTCTCTTCCTCATACTGCCACCCGGCTTCCTCCAGGTCTCTGAATGCATCTGAGAGGGCTCGGGCTTCCCAAAAAGCAGGAACCAGACCCCGCGTGGCGACGAGAGACGGTCGAAGAAAGGCACCCTGTCGTACCCACGTACCAAGTTGGGCGGTGGGGCGGCCCAGTCGAACCTTGATGTATACCCATGGGCGACCCATGACTGCATGACCGACCACCCCATGACCCAGAAGATCCTCCCAAATGGGTGCGCGACCAGCACAATCAGCAAGAGGCGAAACTGCGTGCGAGTGGAGGTAGAACGTCGCAAGAGACTAAGGACTTACATAAGTTCCGCATGCGCATTCGCGCCTACGTTATCGGGATGGAGACAAAGCCGTGGCAGATGACCGCAGGAACTAGATAGTTCCGTGATTGGATTCTTCACTCTGTGGACATGCGAGGGCCTAAGGTCCGTCGGCTGCCCATCTCTGGAGGTTCCGACACAGAAGAGAGGAGACGGAGGGCGAGGTGCACTGGCATAGCGACGTCACGCTGTGGGGGGTGCATATGTCTGACTCTGACCAGAGCGTACATGCATCGACTTGTTGTGAGCGTTATCCATGTCAGACGTACGAACGTCGAAGGCAAGCAGGAGTACGGAAACAGGGCAGTAGTAGTAGTACATAGTGCGAGTAACCCTGCCACGTGATCTATCGAGATCTCTTCGGGAATCGCTAGCGCTTGTGGCCTTGGCCAGCTCGTCCTCCATTTATCTCTTGCTACTTATCCTGCTGTCCATGTGCTCTTTGGCACAGATTCTTTCCAACGTCATCAATTTCAGAACAAGAGCTCATGTAGAAGTCAACGGCGGAAGTTTACCGGCATATCTTCAACCCACAAGCAGTCTCCGACTATCCATACGATCTCGGTACTGGACATACGTGTTTAAATGACCCTCGGGAGGATATCGGCGAGGCGCGCTTGACCTCGCCGAACTGTATAGTGGTCGCGCTTGCATATGTTACCTTGGTTCCGCGAGGATAAGGACCGCAAGGCAAAGTGAGCGTCCATCTTGAATCGCATCCCTCGTCTTGTCGTGTTCTTCTAGCGAAATCACTGCCCGAGGTCCAGTATCCTTGAGGCATCCGTGCATGGGATGCACACTGTTGCTTCGAAGTGGCCTATCGTCCACGTCGAGATCCTGACTACCAGTGCATGACCCCTCATCGTCAATCCTCCTCGCTCACATTACGTAGTCCCATTCGCGCGCGGATCTCTCTGCGCAACACCGCCCATGCCATGACTTCTCAACATGGATATACCGCGACCCGACACGCGCACCGATCGCTTACTATCTGCTGGTTAGGAGACACGATACATGTGGAGGTGCTAGTATAGTGGGATGTCGAACGCTGTTGAAGATCACCACACGAGTATATCGCTCTTGATATTACCTCTCCGCCCTGTACTCGAGTACAGCTACAGATAAATAATATCGCAGTAGATTCTCACCGCATACTTGCCTTATGCCGACGAGCTCATATCCTAGCGTCAGGCTGTACCCCAATCTTACGGAATGAACCCCCACGAGGAGTGGCAGATGACTTGACAATCGAACGAAGCCAGTCTCGGTCGGTATGGAGACTCATGCAGTGTTCTCGCTTTCCTTCCCTACTACGACGGCCTCTACCCACCCTGCTCATTCTTACAGTCGCCAGCACCTTTCTACAGTTTTCACGACCGGAACTCATCTCCGGTGTGTAATCCTCGCATATATTCAGCGATATAACGTTCCATAACAGTCAATACCCACAGCACTCTTGATGTGGCTCCTCAGCACTGACCGCGCCGAGCTCCACTACATCTCCTCCCCAGAAGATGTTGACTACGCAATCCTCTCGCACGTCTGGGACAAGGAGGAACAGACATTCCAAGACGTGCAGAACATAGCGAGACGATGCACGAAGAAAGGCAAAAATCCTCGCGATCTCATGTCCAGCAAGATCAGGAGATGCTGCGAGCTCGCGGAGAGGCACGGCTACAAGTGGGTGTGGATTGACATCTGCTGCATCGACAAAACAAGCAGCACGGAGCTCTCGGAGGCGATCAACTCCATGTTCCGTTACTACTCTCTCGCGCGCATCTGCTATGGATACCTGCGGGATGTCATCGACCTCACGGGTGACATTCTTTCCACTGGCACCGGTACAGGGTACCTCCTCAAAGCGAAGTGGTTCACAAGAGGGTGGACTCTCCAGGAGCTCATTGCCCCCCGCTTCTTCCTCTTTGTCTCGGAGTCCTGGGAGCCCCTGGGAACCAAAGCGGACTATGCCAACCTCCTACAAGGGGCGCTGGGTCTTCCTGCCGCTATGTTGCGGCTTGAGGTCAGTCACACGAAGTTCAGCATTGCCCAGCGCATGTCCTGGTTCGGACAGCGGGAGACGACGCGTCCCGAGGATGAAGCATACTGCCTCCTCGGCATATTCGGTGTACACATGTCACCGATCTATGGTGAAGGGAGGAATGCGTTCCGGCGACTGCAGGAGGAGATCATGAAGCAGTCATCGGACACCACACTCTTTGCGTTTGAGCCTCGCTATTTGTCCGACTGTCTGTTCGCCACCTCCCCCTCTGATTTCCAGGCCCGGCCGGCAGACAGTATTATTTATAGACGTCCCCGAGTCGGCTCGACAAGCAGGGTAAGTTAGAACTATCGAATGTTGTATGCAGCTGCTGACGAACGAATAACAGGGTTCAATCCACGACGGCCCCAACGACATCACCTTCTCCATCATTTCGCAGGGCGTTCTCGCTCACATCCCCATCATCACATGCATGAACAAGATATACGCAGATCTGTTCTGGATCGAGGAGGACTCCTGTCCTGAGCAGAGCATCCGCTACTTGCTTTCCCTTACCAAACCAAACCGCGACGGCGAGGTGTTCAGCGCGTCATTCTACAATGTCGGTCATAGCGACGGCCCTCGTCTTCAGCAGATAGACCCTCATACAAAGCCCGGCAGATATGTGATCGAGGGAAAGCAAGCTCACGCGTCATGGCAGACCGTCATCCTCAGACACCGACGCTCATCGGATCCTCTCCGCGAGACTCCTAGACCTGGCAATACCTACGTGCCTCTCATCCCGATGAATTTCACCCTCAATCCGCCTTTCCGCTTTGAAGAGGACAAGATCCGGAAATTCCAGCGTGAGGCCTTTGCGGAACTTGTGGTAACTCGAAATGCCGGAGGGTCTCCCAGGAACGCTTATCTCCCAACTTCATTCATCTTCCGGACGTACATACACCCGCCCTTCCTCTTTATCATTGAGGTTGGCGAATGTCATCAGCGAGAACAAACTGGACGAGCCCCCATATGGGCCAGGGTTCACGGCCGCGACTCGCCTACTTCACCTCGTCCCACCGTGCACAGGCAGAGAGGGCTGCTATAAAACTCGGGGATGATCCTACACATGACTGTCGCGAAGACCACGTCTTGGAATGGCGGAATCTCCACAAGAGGTTCCATTTTAACGTTGGTAATCACCCAGCCCCAGCGACGGTCGCACTATCGTTCTCCCCTTGCCCTATGAATTCTGGAAGGACACTTCTCCTGGACGCCTCCCCTCGTGCATGAACCGCTCGAGTATGTCTCTTTTCTCCCCTTGAGCACAATGTCGATTGAGACGTCGTGGTCTGACAGGGCACATGCGAGAATCCCGACATGTTAGTAGTACCTAGCCCAGTCGGCTTCCTGGGAATTCGGACATAGGCTCGCACGCTCGAACTATGGGGGTTGGACACTGACTTTCATGAACGTAGTATGGTTAGCCAGACACATGCTGAGGGTGGAAAGAGAGGTCGGGAAGGTGGGACGGGAGGTTGAAGACGTCTCTATCACGTTGCGCCTAGAGTGGGATGCCCGCGAAATCATTGGCCCTCTATATCGAACATAATGAACAATGTGGTATCCTTTTGGCTCTTTCCAAAGCATGATAGCGTCGCCCCGCACCGCACTTGTCCGGAGCTTCGTAGGGATCGGTTGTTACAGTGAGTACTATGAACAGAGATCATCTTTGTCTGTCTGAGAACCACCGACTGCTTTGTGCGAGCATCATTCAAAAGACGACAGAGAACGTTCTTTCCTGATCTACACTTCGTCGCAACCGTCATGACAACCAATACTCCCTACTGTCCCCTCCCTGGTGCATATGCAGTCGCACAAATTGACGTCGTGAAAACTCTGAAGGGGCTGAACGATCCGAAGGCTCTCGAAGCGGCTGAAGGGCTCGGAACGGCCAAGTGTCTCATTTACCTTTGTACGGTGAGTGTCGTGAGAGATATTTCTAAGAGACAACAAGACTGATACGGTCGTAGTGTCTCCAGCTCCCATTCCCCGAAAACCCATGGTGCAAGTACATCGTCTACCTCGTCGGGCCGGGACCACGGCCGGATGATACAGGTCGTTACTCGACGCCGGAAATGTGCGTCCCGATCTTTCCCTGCATCGATCACCCCACCAATCGCCCGCCCGTACGACCGAGTGGGCCGTTCCCGTTCTCGAACTGCTACCATTGGACAGGCCTCGGCATGGAGCGCAGGGTGCGTGTAGTGACACGTGACTACACCGAGTACGACCAGGGGAAGGTCGCGAAGCTTCCCGGGCTTGAGCACTTCGACATGGAAGAGTTCTGCTCTGCAGACTTCGCAAGGAGTGCGCAGGCCATGAGAGCTGCGGAGGCAGCAGCCCAAGCCCTCCAAACTCCGGCCAACGGGAAGTCGTGCGGAGAGGTTCGCAGCGACAAGCTCACAACAAGAAGTGACGTCAAACAGAACGAGGAAGTCATAGAGGCGAATCCTACGAAGGTTGAATCGAATGATGCTCAGGCTGGTGCCACAACCGACGATGAGGCCCACGAGGATGCCCCTTCGGCCTCCACGGAAGTTAGGCCCAACGAATTCTTCGATGATTTGAAAGGGCTAGAGATCTATGGACTCACCTATATGGCGGAAGACAACCTGCTCCCCATCGTCAACGTCTGGCTGGATCTAGAAGCGCAGTTCCCGGGGAATTCAGACATTCCGAGCCCGATGGACTTCATCAAGGAGTATGACGCAATAGTCAGGTATGTCTTCATCCTTGATCAAGCTATTCTGACTTACACGCGTGGCATGGTAGGATCGTCAGGGCAGCGAGGGGTCCCGGTTCGCGGGCAGCGATCATAGCAGGTTACAGTACTCATGGCCTGCCGATGCTACTATCTAGTACGACAAATTAAGGCGCGTCAGCTGCCATCTGTGCGTCCGTGATGAAGATAAGTGCTCACGTCAATACCTCGACAGTGTCCTTTTCCTTGGGGAGGAAAATCGGCGGATGGGTGTGTGTGTGTACGTCGTCGTTTATTGCCCGTGGAGGCCGGGCCTTATGGTCGGCAATACAGGCTGTCGTCTACCTAGCTAGCGAGTCGGCTCGAGGAGGTCGGACAATACATCGAAGGGCACCCGGCGTCCGGAGGAGTAACTAAGGTGGATGGGTGTGATCAATTCTGTACTTGCACTGGCAGTGGGTTGTGGGTTTACCTGATAGTCGAGCACAGCACCAACGGGCTCTCTGCAAAAAACTCGTCAGGATATCCCATAGTCTGCGTGAGTTAGCACTTATGTATGTTGGTTCTGCATCGTTACCCGTTGAACTCGCTGGCCATGATGCTACCAGAATAGCAGTATGAGGGTCTGCTAGTAGTTCTTCATTCCCCTGAGCTATGTACGCAGTTCCAAAGGCTAGCATGGTGGTCCCGCGAGCGTTCGGGCAAGGTGTGCGCGTCGCAGCGACTGCCAAAGGGCGTGCCGCAGCATAGATCTAATCTTATCTTATCCGCTATTATGTAATCTCATGCTTTCCCCTTCGCGCTTCTCCTCCAACCTTCGACTTACTGCGGGCATGTAGCTCTCTTCCTCTAACTCCTGACACCACGACGTGGACCCGTGACGGAATGCGGAGGCTGTTTGAACGGTGTGCTCGACAATGAGCGGTGAGCTTTCATACTAGGACCTTCCAGTGGCCTTAGCTAAGGTTCACGAAGTTCAACGCTTGTCGGAAGATTAATTCGCGGTCCCGCTCTGGTGCTCTCGGTGATACTGAAGCTTCTCTTTCGACATCATCATCACTATATCCGTGTTGTCAGACCGCAGCGCGTCATGGAAGGCGGACAGGCACGTATTCTTGCGTTCCCGGGTTTCTCGAATGTGACAAACCCTACAAGCATGTGTCTATCCCTGCTACACGTAAACCTCTCCGTGGCGCGTCCTCTATCGGTTCGTGTCGTCCTTAACCTTGCGGCGAAAAGTCGGTCCATGCCGTTTTCTGCCCGTGCAGGGGGCGCAGGAGTACGCTATCCCTGACTCCCTCGGTGAAATCTTGGTAGATCGCGCCACGTTCATCTTGACTACCTCAACATCTAGCTCAATGCCCTGTATTTCCGAGATGCAGAGATGTGGCCAGATCGTATGTATGGAGAATCTCCGGAGACATCAGAATCTGTCTCCTCGCTTCCCTCCGGGCTCTGCTCAACTAGGAAGTGCAAGTGGTTCTATGTTCGCCTATTCACCACCACCGGCCATATCCCAATGTTCTTCTGAACTCTACGCCAACGGCTCAAATGGACGGGTGTCGCATTGCGCTGGCTGCAGTCCGCTGCCGCCCCCTGTTGACATCGATATCAGTGGCGGAGGATTGTCGGCCATCGTACCGGTCATCCGGCTTATAAGCCTTGCTCTCAACCACGACCTCTCCTCCGATAAGCACTTGGAACCTCCAAAGCAACGTACGTAGCGGCGAAGGGGTTCCAGAACAATATCCCTAACTGACTTTACTGCAGAATGGTCTACCGCATCCTCGTCGCGTCGTACACGAATGAGATCTACACGCTTGCGTTCGATCCGGAGGCGCCTTCGCTCATTTTGACCTCTACCATCACCCTCGGGTACCATCCGTCCTGGATCACTCCGCATCCGACGGACAAGACGATTGTGTTCACTGCGCTGGAACAGTCAGAGGGCAAGATCTTCGTGTTGAAACTTGACGATGAGGGCCGTGCAACTGTTGTCGGAGAAGGGCCGAGCGGAGGTGCGGATCCTTGCTCCCTGCTCGCTCTCGACGATCAATTGCTCGTTGCAAATGTGCGTATACTCTTGTGCTCGTCGACAGTTTGTCTCTCTCTGATGGCAAGAGTTGCTAGTACTCTTCCGGGACCTTTACTGCCGTACCTCTAACCTCCAAGCCACCCTACATCTTGACGGCCGAGAGTACCGTGATTCCATTCTCGGGCACTGGTCCGAACAAGGAACGTCAGGAGGCTTCGCACCTGCACCAAGTCGTGGAGCACCCGACCTCTAAGGAGGTGTTTGTGCCCGATCTCGGTGCCGACAAGACACGACGGCTCGTGCGCGATGCGAGCGGGAAGTGGTCAGAGAAGGCCGTCATCTCGTACAAGGCCGGCTCCGGTCCTCGGCACGTAGCATTCCATGGTGAGCATAACATAACGAAGAATGCTCGACGGCAGCTGACGGCGATTGATAGAGGACATTGTATACACCCTCCTTGAATTGACCAGCGAGGTCTCCGCATACTGCCTCCCTCCGCACCCAGCCGAACCCATCCCTCTCGACACGGTCCGCACGATGGCGAACCCTCCCCCTTCGCCATTGGCTGCAGACATGCTCGCCGCGGAGATTCTTGTCCCCCCGCCTAACGCGACCTTCCCGAACCCATATGTGTACGTCTCGAACCGGAACGACCCCGACCCGGCCGGCGATACGATCGCTATCTTCACCGCCGTCGGGATGAACAGGAAGATCGGGTACGTGCGGGAGGTGCGCTCCGGATTGAAACACCTTCGTGGGATGGTGTTTGGAGGCCCGGAGAACAGGTGGCTCATTGCAGGAGGTGCGCATGGCGGCGGGGTCAAGATATTTGAGCGAACGGAGGGCGGGAAGGGCTTGAAGGAGGTCGCGTCCATCGACCTAGCGGGCCCGACGGGCTTCTTGTGGCTGTGAGACACCAGCGGAGAGGGGTTGCAGGATATGCGTCGGAGAGGCAAGATATGTTATATTTAACCGTGAGTAGTTCTCGTATCGATCATGCTATCGTCGTAAGCTTGAGGTGATTCTTCAGTCTTCACAATGTGGTCCTTCACTTAAATGCTCTATGTTATGCAGTTCTGCCAATATGTATGTCTATCTCAACTTCATCCGGCTATCTGTGGGACTATCGCTCAAGAAGGACAAGACAAAGTCTGAAGACTTAAGACCATCGTTTCCTTGACTCGCAGCGCCTCTCACGTTGTTGCCAGAACCCCAAAAGTGTACGTAATTGAGATCTTCGTGGCCCATGAACCCTTCTCCCGAACTTCCTCGACGTCCGTCCTGGGCACCGCCAAACCGAATCACGGCGCTGTTCTCATTTCCTGTGTGGACCATACAGCAAACTGTACATGCGAATCCAGGTGGGTCCTGAGTCCGTCTATCTCTGCAGTCTAACCTCGGCTCTCGCATTGGTTTATACTGACCAAGGTTATTCTCATAGCAAGCTCAAGGTTGCTCTGCTACACGGAGCGGCGCTCCCGGAGTTGCTGCTAGAGCCTTCGGGTTGAGACGACCTCCGCGGACTATGGGCCGCCGTGCTTCTCAATCTCTGCGTGCATACCCACAGTCCCTATCGATCCACATGATACATCAGGCCGCTCATAAGAACACTTCCACCGCAAGACTTCTTGATCGTCCAGTGCCAGGCAGTCCACCAAGGACGTGTGCCCTAAACCGCGGTGGCCACCTGCCAGACATGTACAGGTGAGTCTTACCGCCCACGAACTCCGCTCTGCACCCGCTCTAGCTGAAACATCATGCGCAGCTTCTACGCTATCTCTGGGCCCCCGAGTTTCATAATCGAAGCATCAGTGACGCTCATGGCGCCTCTGCGGTTCAATCGTGATGTCCACCCGATGCGCGAAGTCTGTTCAGCTGCCTCGCGGAGTTCGCTGAACTTTACACCACGGCGCCCTCAAGGCTTAGGGGGAGGGGGAGTTGAAGATCACTTGGATTCGTCGTGCTGTCCCTCCTCTCATCCCCATATCCCTTGGGCCAGTTCTCTCCGTCCTGAATGACGACAGACGGAGGCACCGACAAGAACACCATGAGGGCATATAACACGTCGTATGTATCATGCTACCGTCTTCGCGGACATTCGCTTGCCTGCTGACGTTCGTTCTCTCAGGTTCGTGCAGGATTGCTGCGTACTAGCGACAACAGGTGAGCCGCTGTCACTCAGGTCAATCCAGACTCGCGCGCAATCTGACCACGATTGTTGCAGCACTGCTCTGGCTGGACTGGATGCACATGTTTCCTGCTGAGGCTTCGCGCATATGGGGCCGGAAGTTCACTGGTACGACAGCGGTATATCTATTGAACCGGTATACTGCTCTCGCAGAGCGGGTCATCTTCATCGTCGAGACCTTGGTTGTCGTGAATGAAAAGGTGCGACGCTGGTGCCAACGTCACGGAAAGTTGAAATAATACTGATTTGATATCTACCTGGCAGAGGTAGAGAAACTATGCGCTCAGTCTTCTACGTGGAATTGACCATGACTAATTCTTGGCAAGCAGTTGCGGCATCCTGACGCATGCAGATGATGCTGTTCTACTTCTGAACTACATCGCCTTTGCAGGTTCGTCTTCCTCGTACGTGACGGCACGTCTTCGGCTAACTGACGGGTGGCCGCTACACAGCATTCACTATCTTGCGCGTATATGCAGTATGGGGAAGAGACTGGAAGCCACTGGTAGTGGTGGTCCCGTTGAGCGTAGCAAGGCCGGTTCTCTTCGTCGTGAGTTCTGCATCTCCGTTTGCTCGATCCGCTCCTCAGGCCTCAGACCTGGCATACAGGTCACAAGTATTTTCCACGTTGCAGTCCGAGGCGGTCCGGCAGAGGGCTGCATGCGTGCGTACACGCTCCCAGATACCATAATGACGAAGTGAGTGCGGTCTGTCTCCGAATCCCTACCGCAGCTGACTCTGCTGATGATTATGCAGGTGTAAGCTCCTCTGCCATGCTCTCGCAGTTAACGCTGAAACCACGCACGGGCTCTGCTAGTTGAAACAATCTCGATTGCGACCAACGTTGCATCGGAAGGGATCTTCCTCGTGCTCACCTGGATCAGGACATATGGCATCGCGAGGGACTGCTCAAGACTGGGTCTGCATTCCCCGCTTACGACACTCCTTCTCCGAGATGGTGAGCCTTTCCGCCAGCAATAAAACGGAGCGTGGTTGACGGCGAGAGACAGGGACAATGTACTTCGTGTATGTGATCTCTGGTTGTGCGTACAGCCACTCGAACGTAACATGGTCGTTCTATGTAGAGCATTATTCCCAAGCAAGGTACTATCTGTGATCGCCGACCTCGTACGTCTCAACTCCAGGTCATGATATTGCATCGTGTGCTGATCCATCACCAGAATGGCGCGGTGCGTACTCTTCCATACAACATACCAGCACGGCGTGAACGCTGATAACTGACCCGGACCAGCCGACTACTTTCTGGCGGGTCTGGCCATACTTCGACGACGCGTAAGTGTCAACTGATGTCCTGATTGGATGGTATCGCGCTGATTTCTACCATCGCATTGCGCCAGTCTCACCACTTGCCTCCTATGCCGCTTCCTGCTCGATCTACGCGGTGTATGCTTCGCAGACGGCATGATAGAAGACGACCCGGAGGCGACCTTGCAGTTTGGCGACGTGCACTTGCGGAGCAATATCGTCGGAACCTTAGGGGCATCTTTCCAGTTCTTCGCCGTGGACTGCCAATCAGACATAGAGAGCCGTGATGGATCGACGTATGGTTGTGATCTGAGTCTGCTCAGCGAAGAAAGTAAACATCGAAGACCAACTCCGCTTCTGGCCTTCGATGGGTCCAAGGACAGCTTAAAGGCTTCGTGGTCCAATCCGTGCCTGACCAACTCTTCGTGACGTTTGGCTTATGGCAATAGTAATAGTCGTGGCCCGCGGTATGTCGAATGTCTACTCGTACGAAATGGTGGCAGATACTAACAATGGAGGATAGATGAGGATACAACAAAGTTTGAAGCACTGAACAAGCGTTCGAGAAGTCCGAAAGCGAAGTACTTTACAGTAGAAGTTAGTACGTATATCCTAAAGTACACTATGACATAGCTAAGTATGCATGCGTCTCGAGAGTGTCAACATGTTCATGTTCTGCGCATGTTCTGAGCATCATAGTGTCACGGGCACGCTTTTGCCCCCAACGCCGCCAGTCGGCATCGCCGTCTCCACCGTCTTCGTCAACTTCCACCCCCAGCCCTGCGGTCTCCGGCCGATTAGCCCGACCTTGAACGTCAGCTGGAGCGTCGACACGCTCTGCGAAGGGTCCGACACCATAACTGCGCCCTCGTCCAGCTTGTATATCACCGCCGAGTTCGCCGACGCCTCAATAGTGATGGGCGCATCGATGAACGAGGGGGAGAACGTCACCGAGCCGCCCTGCGCGACCCAGAACACGACCATCACCGTCCGATGCTCCGCGTCGTACACCGCCGAGACGTCAGCGTCATTCCTGATCGTCTTCAGGTACTTGCGCGTGTTCGCGCTCTTGTGCTGGAACTCCTTCAGGCTCGTCGCGGGGAACACGGTGTACGCCGTGGGAACGTCTAGGTCTGTTCCAACCCCATGGTCGATCCAGGCAGAGAACAAGTCGACGGTGATCTCCCCGGCGGTGGAGATCCCGATGGCCGACCAGTTGCCCGAGCGCGCCCCAAAGTCGACCGCGAGGTCCACGTCGCACTTCGGCGACGCACAGTCGAACGCATACCCGACATTGTCGTGCCACAGGGACTGCGGGCGGGAGAAGTTTCCGCCCTTGGGAAGGACGCGGCCATTGACGTACACCGGGCCGTTCAGGCGCTTCTGGTCGAGGACGGAGATGACGGGGTGGTCTGCGGAGGCGTTCGAGATTGCGCTCGGGAGCATGATGTGCTGCACGTCTTCGTCGAGGAAGAACCAGGCCTTCTGGAAGCTGAGCGTGCGCGTGAACGGGTTCGTGTAGCTCATGGCTGCGACACCTACGGATCCGTCGGAGGCGCCGCCGACAAAAGATTCTACGCCGGTGAACTGGGTGTGATCACAGCTCAAGTTGGTGGCGGCATAGTCTGTTGTGGTTCCCGGGATGACTGTGGCAGGATCATGTTAGTCAAGACGGGCATGGACGCTGAGAGTTGCACTCACGGTTCCAGTCCCACGCTGCCGCGATATCCTCGTACTCGTTACCTTGAAGATACGTGTACAGCGTTCCATCGGAGAGGTGGAAACCGAAGGGCTACGGAACCGATAACTACATGGCGAGAACAAGAGGAATGATACCCACTCACGTTCTGCGAGTTCACGCACTCGGTGTTCTGCGTCCTCGACGAGTACATACGAAGCGTGCTGACGTATCCGTCACCGCGCTGTACCTAAGAGCCAGATAGTGTCAGCTTGGCGTCTTCAGAGGTGATGAAAGGCGGACCATGTAGTCATTGTCGTAGAACATGCGGTTGCCATGAATCTTGCCAGCGTTCGCATCTTCGCTGCTCGATGCCAGGCTTTCATACACAGATTGGATTGTGTCCGAGCCCCAGAGCGTCCCGAGCTCCTCGATCTGGGAAATGTTGATCTTGATACTTCCGGTCGCTCTGAAATGCATGGTTGAGCAACTCCGACTTCCTGCCATGAGTTAGAACAGGGTACTTACTGGTTGTCCGAGACGGGGAAGGTGATGAAACGAGGCAGAACACTCTGTACTTCAATCAGCGACCAGCTCTCCTGGCAAGAGGATATGGCTGAGACTTACGAAGTCCCAATGCAACACGTTCGTGAGGACGTTGCGGTAGATCATCCACAGATCGCCATCCAGGAGTGTCTCGAACGCAGCCTGAGAGCCCGTTCCGTCATTCTGCGCCGAGTACTGTGTACCTGCGCCGGCAATTTCGAGCGCCAGGACGTCGTTTGTGCTGCATAAGAATAGCCCATTCATCAGCTCGTCCGCCCGGGCCCACGTGCGCCAAAGACCACTCACTAGTCCTTGCCGTAGTTCCCGTTGTAGATGATCCCGCCGTGCTGTCCAAAGCTGCCATCGGCCCTGATCCCGTCCGCTTTGATCGCGTTCTGCACGACAACCTCGTTGTGGATCCTCTGGTAACCGTCCGCGATCAACGTCGCATTCTCCGTGAGCAGCCCTGAGTCGATCCCGATCTTTGCAACGTCGAGTGTGTTTGCGCCTGTGAGGAAGCCTAAACCGTTCACGTTCCGGCCGAACGTGCCAAAGGAGCGGTCGAGGATGTTGGTGCAGTTGCTGACCTGGGTCGGGGTGAGGTTTTCCTGGCCGACGAGAAGGCATGCTTCCCCAACGAACTCCGGGACACCAATGATCTGTTGCACGACACGGCGCGATCATTTCCGTGCTGTCAATATGATGATATCCCTCTAGCTCGATGCGAGCGGCCACTTACGTTGGAGAACCAGTTTGTGTTCCAGAAGCCGGGCGTGCCGCATGGACACGCTGGGAGGCCGCCCGAGTCGAGGCAGCCTGGGACCGTAAAGTCATTCATGAACCAGAAGTCCATGG
Organism: Lentinus tigrinus ALCF2SS1-7; assembly: GCF_003813185.1. Classification (NCBI taxonomy): domain Eukaryota; kingdom Fungi; phylum Basidiomycota; class Agaricomycetes; order Polyporales; family Polyporaceae; genus Lentinus; species Lentinus tigrinus. The sequence continues at coordinate 91,993 of NW_027137961.1, forward strand.
CGCCCGAGATGGCGTCAAACAGAGTCGAGCTGTTGACGAAGCTTCCCGCGCCGTCGAGCCCGCCGTGCCACGCCGCGGCCATGGTGACTGCGCCTACATTCAACGCACTGGATCAATGAGTCTGTGGAGTGACGTACCTATACGGCTCCAGTGGTCCTCTGCCGGCCTGCGGTGATTAGTGAGCGGAGTCTGAGTGAATGTGGTCTTTAGCCTACCAGTTAGCGCGACGTGCCGTACATCCTGTGGTATAGTCAATTTCCGAGTCTGGCCACTTGCCATCGTCGCCAAGCGTCGACAACCTGCAAATCGTTACATGTTCCTCGCCTCATCGCACAAAGAGAACGAAAATGATGCTTACCATGCCGAGATGTTCGCTGGTGAGCCGACGCCCTCAATGATGATCGTGAGCCGCCGATCGCGGATAGTCTCAATGTCAGCTGAGGTGCCGGGATCGAGGGTCTGGGAAGGTTGCCCGGCGCTGGCGGTGGTGGTCGACGAGGACACTGGCGAGGCGGATCCTGAGCCTGCGAGCGAGCTGGAACTCGTGCTCAAGGACACGGATGCTAGAGACGTGGACACCAAACTCGAGCTCGGCGTGACTATCGAAGACAATGCAGAGGATGATGTCACATCCGACAAGCTTGCACTGGAGGAGGAGGATATCGATGCAGTCACAGATAGATTTGTCGATCCAGAATGAAACGCGCTTGGTCCAGGCAATAGAGACGACTGCGATGGGGTCAAGTACGACTGCGACGGTACTGCAGCACCATGTGTGCTTGCCAGGAGGAGTGCGATGCTGAGCGCAACCTGAAGCGTCCGGGACGACGCTGAAAGCATGGCGAGTGGCGGTAGCTCGTTGAAGGTACAACCGGAGGACCATGCCGTGATGCGGTCGTGGGTTTATCTACGCTGGACGACGGCTGACAGCGGCTCGGCGGGAGGGCGGCTGGAAGCCTTTCCAAGGATGGTCGGATGATTGCCCTGGCGAACTATGGTGGCAGCATGGAGAGCGGCATCTCGCGAGCTTGCATGTCGAACAGGTGTCGTGAGGTAGAAGATGCACGCTTAGTCCCATTTCATGGTCATGCTCCGTTGCGAGCAGGTCATGCATGCCTCCCCCCCAGCACGCGGGCCGAGACGCCGCGGAGACGTTGCGAGGCGTTCCTCACGTTCTTGTCTCGCCCACCCAGGCCTGAGGCGCGACACTTAGAAGAGTCCAAACTGACATCGGGGCACCGAAAAATGGTCACTCACCGAACTTCCTCCAGGTCCTGTGAGCTCTCGTCCCGCACCCCTACAGAATGCTTCCGAGCGATCGCCCTGAGTCCCGGGACCAACCTTCGGGCGCTCCCCACATGTTTGGCCCGTCGGCGCTGCATCACATGAGTTCCTCCCGAGACGGATGTTGAAAGTCCCTTCTGATGAGGAAGCTGCAGCGTTGTGGCACATCTCCTCCGTCATTGGGCAATGACAGTGTCATCCCGGGGTCTCGCATAACACGTCTGAGTCACGCTGCCATCAGTCATCGTCTCGTGGTGCTCCCAAGCTACGATTCTCGGTAGCAGCACTGGCTGATTAGAGAGTGAGCGTATAATGCGCCGAGGGCAGGTTAGGACGTACGATTACGGTTACCCAAGCCCATATCACGACGGACACATCAATAGCAGAGGCGAGGTGAGACGACGCAGTCCATGAGTTGCATGCATCATTCCAAGCCCTTTTCGCTGCAGATAGCAGGCAAGGTTGGTAGTATTGATGGTGGTGGATTGAACGAGAACTAAGTAATGCCACCAAAGGGAAAAGATGAAGGTTACTATTGAAAGCGCCCCAAACCGGTTAGCGTAGTAGTCATGTAAATTTGTTTTTCCGAAAATGCATAGGCCGACTAGCTCAGTTGGTTAGAGCGTGGTGCTAATAACGCCAAGGTCGTCGGTTCGATCCCGGCGTTGGCCAACGTTTTGTCTTCTTTTGTTGTGACGTTGTCATGTATGTATATTGACACGTATCATATTACGGGCTTACTACATGGCCTGAACCGAGTTTATGCAAAGCTTGCAACTGCTCTCGCTGCTCGTACAGCAGCTCCCCATAATCCGCCACACCCTCCAGCGCAAACCGATAGATCATGTTTAGCTTCTGGCGAGGCAGCGCATCTCGTTCTCGCCAGGCAAGGTAGAGATCGCATTCTAATGTGTCCAATGCCGAGCTCCACTTCCGGAACAAGGGCGACATTCCCTTTACCAACGGCGCGTGCGCGAGGCGACAAAGTTCCGTCGAGCGTTGTGAGATTGTGGCAAGCACATGAGCACGGGAGGCGCCACCCCGGGAGAGCTGGTCACGCCAGATCTGCTGCACCTCCTGCGACTTCTCTGGTGCAGCGCCCTCCAGCGCCCAACTGTTGAAGACCGTTGCCCATAAGGCTGTCCACACGAAGAAGTGCAGGTCGTCAACAAGGCTTTGGACGTACTCCTTGTCGTCCAACATCAAGGCTTTTTTCAATGAGCGCGACATGAACTCGGGTGTTCCCTGTACGTGTCTTCGTAAACGGCCATGCACTGGCAGCAAAATGACATGGACTTACGAAGATGACGCCTGCACCTTCGGAACTGGAGAAGTACGTCTCCAAGTCTGCGGCCGTGTCCCCATCGATGAGGAGGGCCCTGTACTCCGTCGACACTCCAATCTTGGCGAGTGCTTTTTCCAGTCGCTCTGCAGCGATGACGACCTTCTCTCCAGATACTTGTCTTGCACGAGAGCGTTGCGAAGCTTCGCCGAAAAGTCGTCACTTGATTTCAATGCGTCATCACAGTTCCGCTTCGAGTGCATGCAGGTTGGCCCCTGGGTGTCTTCGGCAATAGGACGGCAGTAAGGCTCGAACAACTTGAACGTTCAGGGCGTTGGACCGGCTTGTCCAACTTCATCACGTTGCCGATCGTAACATCACGGTGCAGAAACCCGCGGCCCCCGATATTCATGAATGACAGCCATCCTACAGCGCAGGGACATGTATACGTGAACGTGAGATACGACATCAAATGAGGGCTACTCACCGAGAAGGGCGTGCAGCAAGCACTCGGCAAGATCTCATGCACTCACGCAGTGGTCGAGGCTCCCTTCGTCCGCGGTGACAGTGACGAAGAGAGTGCGATAGTCAGGCGGGCTGAGGTTCATGTTTGACTTCGCGGGCAAAGGGCACCACCGATATGATGAGAATGTAGTGGTCTCTGATGTGGGGGTAAGAAGATGGCGTTCGAGAAAGCGGCGCCACTGGGGTGGCATGCCTCGAAGGAAACGAGATGCTTCAGGACCCCGAACTGGCCATTGCAAGTGTCGTACATCTCAGCCTTGATCTGACGTTTGCTGCTGGTCGGCCACAAATACTTGCACACTATACCATAGGGCTGGACCTGTGGTAGAATCGCTTCCGAGGGACCTATCATGTTTGGCGGACGCACATATTGCAATGGCTTGTCATGATAGTACCGCTTTGATTGAATCGTCGCTGGACATGCGTCATGAGCACGGCTAGCACCGATAATCGAATCGCCGTATAACGCACAGATTGACTTGGTGGTTGTCTCGTCGCGAGGGGTGCAATTAACGAGCCCGGTTTGCGGCTGCACGCCTGCCAATCCAAGGATGAGCTTCAATTCGAACAACAGAAGACCGAATACTCACCTTCAAGATGTCGCGCCAGTGCTTGGTTCGGCTTGCATCCTGGCTGACGGACGGAAAGCGCTTGGGACGTCGGGATGCCCCGAACCACGAGGGTACCGCGGTCGCCAACGGAAAGAGAGTGGAAAAGCAGTTTGTCTGCGACGACGCGAACTGATGGGGTGGCGCCTCCGAGAGAGGGTATCTGCGACTCGACACCATTCGTGAAGGACGGCAGATCTGCATCCTCAGGATCCTGCCAGAGCAGAATGGAGACCATAATCCGTTGCACCGCGCAATGGCCCTCTGCTTCATCGAGGTCAATCTCATGCGATACGGTGAGACCGCCGCGATGAAATATCAGGAAGCGCATCCTGTGTGTCTTGTAGTTGACGCCAATGACAAGGGTGAACAGGCGCAATGGGAATGCGCTAACCTGCGCAAGAGCGTACATCCCCGCTCGCTTCAAGATCCCATACCAGTTGTTATCGACCTCCACGGGGACACAGATCTTGATGGCTGCAGGAACTGGGTTTGGGGGCATAGACCAGTAGCAGGTTGGCTCACCGGATCCATTGGGGGCACGTTCTCCAGCAATGAGTTTTGGCCTAAGCGGAGCAGCGCCGTCATAACCGTCCTTCGTCTTCCGGTCGTACGAGAAAAGTTCGAGAGTAGGCCACCACCGGTCCTCACGGGGTTTGAGCGTGAAAGGGCTGCTAGACGACAACTCACTCCGAAGCTTCTCGTAGGCTGCGTCGCAATTGTGGACGCATGAGTTGAAGAATTCGGCGAGAAGATAATTCGGTTTCATGGTTGAGACGAACTTGATAGCTGTTGGCATGGGCACGGAGCGCAGTGCTGTCTGAACAGCGTTGTCGTCGGAGAAACAGATAAACGAGTTCAGTGGAGGATACGGTTCGTACTTGGGCCTTTCAAGCTTCAGGATCTTGGGAGACAGCATCCCCGCAATGCTCTCAACATCTAATTGCCAGTACTGGTCGCCGATCTCATCGTCCATACAAGAAGGTCTGAACGGCAGGAGGAAGACGAGGAAGGACGTCCAGAGGCGCGGCTACTCGTGATGTCGCCCACTGTTTAACGGACGGATCAATTGTATGTAAAATATACCAGATATGGCCGGCTAGCTCAGTTGGTTAGAGCGTGGTGCTAATAACGCCAAGGTCGTCGGTTCGATCCCGGCGTTGGCCATAAGGATTGTGGCAGATGCTTTTGCCCTGTCCCCTACCAGCATTTTAATCATCGTTGGATGGTGTTCGTGGCGGTCACCCCTTGGCAGTTTTTGAAGTGTCCTGACGGGGTCCGAATAAGACATGTAAGAGCGAAGTCGGGGGTCGTTGGCGCCTGTCAAGTTACTTGGGAGGCACCGGCCTTCTTGGTGCCAAGCGACTTCTTCCCTCACTCTCGTTCAAGTCCGACTCGGAATGTCGATCCTCAGAGCTCTGACAATACACCACGCGTGAACTCAGAGCCTTGCCACTGGTGATTTCTACCGAATTGCTGAGCAACTTGCACGAAAATTGGTGTTCCATGCCGTAACAATGCTGGCAACCCCTCACACGAATGTTGGCAAGCATCGGCAGGTGGCTTGCTCGTCAATCTTGCAGGCTGATGGTTCCTCTTGCATCGCACAGGCCAACGGTTACAGGAAATTATCCTCTACCAGGCAAGGAAGCGGTGGGAACCAGGTGGGAATAAGCACCGTGCGATCCTGGCTTCTCTGCAGCTTGGTAATGCGCTTCATCCGCATAGGCCACATGAACACGGTGAGCAGTCTAATGACATCCCCCCATTGCCATGTGCTGGAAGGCTAACAAGCTTCCGCCCTTCGGGACACAATTTTGCAGCTTCGCTCGGGTACCGGTATGGCAAGGATCGCCCAGTGACAGGTCCGCGTTACGCACCCTGCCCCAGCAATTACCCATGATCAGCCACCGTGGCAGAGCCGCAGAGAAGGATAGGACTGGGCCGCGCTATTTCGCCCGTTCTCTCCCACGTATGTATAGGACGGGGTGGGTGGGGACTTTGACCGCCTTCTTCTCATCACCCCAACACACCCGTCATGATCCCCGGAGAGCTCGCAGTCGTCCTCGGGATATTTGGGCTGCTCTATGCTGTCTACCGACTCTTAACGAGGCCTTCGTTGTCTGATATTCCCGGGCCAGAGCCGACGTCATTTTGGCTGGGTAAGCGAAATGGGCGAATCCTTCTGGGCTATGCTGACAGGAGACGGTGGACAGGGCACCTTCCCGAACTCTTCCAGGAGCAATCGGGCGACACCGACTTCAGGTGGCAGGAGCAGTATGGCAGCATTGTGCGCGTGAAGGCACCTTTCGGGGTAAGCTTGCCTCTTTCATCTAGCTGCGTAGTTGGAACCCTCACCGACAGACAACCGAGCGCAGGAGGACATGCTCTGGATATCCGACCCCAAGGCGCTGCAGTACGTCTTGCAGACGAGCGGATACAACTTCCCGAAGCAGCCGGAACGACGTGTGCTTTCCCGCTTAGTCGGGGACACGGGATTAACGTGGGCAGACGGTGAGCTTCGTCCACATGGTGGTGGCAGATCCAAGGCCGATATGGACTATACTACATAGGTGATGTGCACAAACGCCAGCGCAAGGTCATGCTCCCCGCGTTTGGCAGCCCGGAGTCAAAGGCGCTGCTTCCCGTCTTCAGGCACTATGCTGAACAGGTACATATGAGGCATCTTTGGCATCTTCGATTCCACAGCTAACGATCCGAGCATAGGTGACACTGAAGTGGAAGGATATGCTTACCGGTCACCCCGATAGTTCCATTAAGATGAACGTGCACGAGCATATCGCGCCGGCCACATTGGAGGCCATCGGAGAAGGTAGCTATCATTCAAGCTCGTCGCGCTCCGTTGACTGTTACTCACGTCTCCCTAGCCGCATTCGACTACAAGTTTGGTGTCCTCGATGATAAGACTAGTGAGCTCGGGAGGGCCTACAGTAACCTCATGTACGTTCAGTGCAGCCCTCGATGGCGATGACAAGCTAACGTGAACCGTAGCGCCACAATCTTCTCCGCACCCTCCAATGCCAAGATCTTCGTGCAGAATGTCGCACACTATATCCCGATGGGGATCCAGCAATTCTTCTACGACCACCTCCCGGGGAAAGGTCTCGACAAGGCTCGCTGGAACCGAGATGCTGCCCACAAGGTCGCGAACGAGCTTCTCGAGATCAAGAACGACGCTCTTATCACCGGGAAGAAAGCCAGAGATGTCATGAGCATTCTCGGTACGTTCATCCCGACTGCGGTCATGCCCGGGTGCTGATGAGGCGCAGTGAGAGAGAATGCGAAGGAGCCGGGAGAGTCTCGTATGAATCACGATGAGATTGTTGCACAGATGAGGTGGGCAAGTTCTCCGCACTCAGACATTCCCTCCACCTACACAAGTTTCGCAGGACGATCATGCTCGCCGGCCAAGAGACCACCTCAAACACGCTCAGCTGGGCATTCCTGGAGCTCGCCAAACAGCCGCACATCCAAACCCGTCTCCGGGAAGAAGTCCACGCCATGGAGCACACCATCCGCGAGCGCGGAGATTCCGATTTCACTGTTGCAGACTTCGAGGCGATGCCGTACCTGCAGGCTGTCCTGAAGGAGATCCTGCGGTTCTTCCCCGCAGTACCACATCTCTTCCGCCAGAGCTTGCACGACGACGTCTTGCCGCTGTCGAAGCCGATCCGGACGCGGTCAGGGAAGGTGATCACGGAGGTCCCTATTCGAGCAGGACTGAGGGTCATCCTGTCGGTTTGCGCGTATAACCGGTGCGCCGCCCTCTTCCTATGCGTATTTTTCTTGTTTGCCGATGTCGCTGTGTGGTGACAGGGAGAAGGACGTATGGGGTGAAGACGCGCACACCTTCAACCCGGAGCGATGGCTGGATTCGTCCAAGGGCAAGCGCGGCACCTCCGTTGGGGTCTATTCGAACCTGTACGTTACCCCCACATGACACGCCTGCATAACCGCGAGGCTAAAACCCAATTTACAGGCTTACATTCGCGGGAGGCATCAGAGCGTGTATCGGGTGGCGTTTCGCGTACGTACTCCTTGCCTTCTCTTCTCTGCTGCGGGTACCCTTCTCTCGGCTACGACCCCTTGGGGTCGTGTCTCGGTCCCGCCCCCTTTCCCGCAGACAACCAAGCTGACTCGTGTCTCCGTAGGATTTATGAACTGCAGGCCTTCCTCACGGAACTCGTGTCGAACTTCCAGTTTGAGCTCACCGAAGACGTCAATCGCATCTGCAAGACGACTGCCATCGTCATGGTGCCGACGCTCGAAGGAGAAGTGGAGAAGGGCGCGCAGCTGCCACTGAGGGTGTCACTTGCGCCGCGCGACGAGTGAGGCCGTCTACCATAACCGTGCCGTCAATATACCCCAGCTACATATGTTCGCTCTTCCATCTCAGTATGTTGACCCTTTCCTAGTAGTGCGCTTGCATATTATAGTCTTTCATGCCGGGTTCGCTAGGCTATCAAGCTGAGGACTGCACCTTCTTGCCGACTTGGCCTGCACGCCGCATCTGGATATTGAGAGGAGGGTACATTACCGACCGAGAAATGGCAGTTGTGCTACATCAGTGTACGAGAACGTGATATGTACTGTAATGGCGATCTAAGAAGGGTGAACGACCCGGTCGCGTATGATCAGAGAAACTATGAAGGGAAGATATACAGTGCATAGCAGGTAGAAGCATACAGTATCGTCATAAGATCGGAAGAATATGAGTGGAATGGACGACAGTGTATCTGAGGCAGAGATCTGGCAGGTGTGTGCTCGACAACCTACCTGCGTGATCGAACCGGTGTCAGTAGGAACGTGAGTGCATGGGCAGCCAGCGCATGATGTTACGTACCATAGTACGGACATGAAGCGTAAGCCGTACTACAGAGGCCACGCAGCGTCCTGCGGTTCTGTATAAGGGCGTCCCGTTGCTGAAGAGCAGGGAGCTCGAGCGTCGAGGATCGCGCAACGGGCGGGTTCGAGGGATACGAGTCCTGGACCGGGTTGATGCGGCGATGCGTGAGGTCTATTTGCGATGGATGGTTGCGACGAAGACGGTCTGGGGCGTGCGCCCATGTGGAATAAGAGAATGAGGGGGGATGAACCTTCCTCGGTCATTATCCATGCTCGCGAAGTACAAGGTAGTTGGAAGGCGACTCACCGGACGTTCATCGATTCATCCGAGGACCTCTCTCTCTCGATGGACGCAGCGTTGGTAGACCAGTAAGACGAGTTGTTGCGAGTCTCGGAGGCATAGACTAGCTCTCGTGCGAGGTGTAGAGCGATGACTGTGCGTATGTAGAGCGTGATCGCGCGGGAATGCAGCCGGATGGCTGTCCGTTGGGTTTACGACCTGAAGGTCGCGAGCCGGAGCTGACGACAGACGTCATAAGGAAGGGAACGCGAAGTTTGTGCGACAACATGAATACTTACGTGGGTGAAGGATTGAGCCTAGCAATGCGACCTGATGCAGGAACGTTGCGGGGTTCGAGACTTCGAGGGCATAATAAACGGCAGAAATATTTACAGTTCACTGCGTTCAAACGAAGCTTGTCACGGACATAGATTGCTGCAGTCTTCGACCTGTATGGGTGCATCAGTGCACGGTTCCACGAAGCGCAGACAAAGTGAAACGAATAGACGGACCAGACGAATATCGTGCTGTTTCTGGCAACAGGACAGAAATCTAGATGCCCCACCATCTTGCGGTACAGTCGGCAAGAGAGGAGCGTACTGGGGTGAGAGATCATACTTAGTGGGTCGCTCACAGGATGTCAGCAGTGCATGACGACGTACATTGCCACGACTATGGGACGACACAAGCGTCAGTACACAGTAAAAGCCCACCGCTGACACACTCGAATCGACTTACAAGCTGCATATGCGAGTGTCTGCGAACGATAAGACATGCGAACATGCCCAGGAGACAACATGACACTTACAAAGTGCTCCCACGCTGTCATTAACTTCACTCAGTATGTGTAGTATCGCAAGAGAAGGTTCACGTAGACTCACCATTAGTGGACGCATCATAATAGAACACGATCTGAAGGCAGCCACAATGGTCGAAAGAGAGCTAAGCCGTGACGTTGTACCACTTACCATTGATGAGACGGACAATGCCCAGATCAGAGCAAGCTCCGGAACATCGTCCCGGAGTAGTGTCTTGAAGCATGCCGCGATCCTGTAGTGATGTTCGTGTCTGGATAGATGAAAGGCGTGCACTAGCGCAACTATTATTGCGCAAGTGGATATGAAAAGCACTGCAATAAAGCCATGAGTATCCTGCACGTCCACTGCCACGATATATCTGAGGAAACGGGACGTACGAATTGCACTGAGTGCTATGCGAATCCCAACTTGTTCGTTCCAAGGATTGGCTAAATATTTGAAACCTGGTTGCGTGTATGCATGACGTGAGCGAAACAGCACAGTGTGTACGCCGTCGTAGCCGGACGTACTCGCAAACGTGAGGCCCCAGAAACCGAGCTGGACAACCTCCAAGCCCACACACAAGTACCTATTGGGAAATAGGATGCACCTAGTATTCACAGTTCAGAGACACTCAAGGCCACACGCGGGTGTGCGAAACCTACGTTCGGGCGACCATGATAGCGGAGGCAAAAGTGAATGCCAGCCCAGCCGCCGCCTAAGGTAGATAAGTGACGCTAGCTCAGAAAATCGACATATCTCCGTACCTGGCAAATGTAACCCAGCGCCTTAATGCGTAGACGTGCGCATCAGTAACGAAGTAGTCCTTTGAAGTGCGAGCTAGACTTACGTTTACACGCACAGCAGAGAATATGTCGTAATAAGTGAGGGTGGTGACCATGGAGAGGATGCTGAGATAGCGACATCCGAAGTACAGCAAGAATGCGCCCGGCCGGCAGCCAACCTTGCCTCGTAGAAGATCGAAATCGCAAGAAAGGTTGGAGAAGAAGTTCATGCTACGCAGGAAAAGACGTTCGGAGCGCTGTAACATGCGTACGAGAAAGCGAGTACTCACCATGCCACTCCAGAGATCAAGTGGGAGACGAGCATGCCCGTCGTGAAGCCTGACCGAATATCGCACCATGTAGTTTAGAACAAGACGCATACGATGTGTGTTTGCCACGTACCGTCTGTCATTTCTGTTCGGGCCCCTTCTTCATCCAGAACTAGCAGGAACATCCCTTGTCTTGCATGGGGGTCTGCGAAGCGCAATGGCTTGTATCAGTGGAGGCCTTCGCTCACCGAAGCAGAGCCAATGAAGAGCTTGGAGGGCATGCAGCGGGTCAAGACCTGGTGAAGTAGTCGGGAGCAAAGGAGAGACGACCGAGGGAATGCAATTGAGCAATGGTCAAAGCGGTCTGAGCCCGCAACCAGCTCGCACACAGCACAACGCTAATAGCTTACCGCGGTCAGGTAACCGAGCAGGCGAGACTAGTGCGGATCGGGTTACTTACGTAGTTGATCTGAAGGCTAACGATATCTGCCGCCCCTGCCGTCCGAGTCGTGCCTAGACCAGGAGGAAAAGTACAGGAACGGACACATACGTAGAACCTACATACAACGTGAACACAGGAGGCGCAATGAGTCTTGTATCCTCTTATCGATCTCGTAGGATGACCGCCGGAATTAGTCTAGTTACGAATGCAAAATGGACCCGTGGCGTGTCAAATGAAATGCCACTGACAGTGGCATGCAGGGTGAGACAAATTCAAAGCCCAATCAGTGACCGTCCGCACAGGCTCGCACACATCATCGCATGCAAGGCGGTTGAGTAGGAACGGCAGGAGGGCTCAGGGATGTTTGCAGGTGGGAGGTGAAGGCCAGGGTATCAAGAACCATGCAGCCAACGTACAGACGTTCCGGGCCCGGGCCCGTCATTCTACGAATCTCAACTCGTTCCTCGTAACCTGCTCATTAGTGAGTATGCCGCATCAGGGACGATTCATATCATGAGTAAATCAGTGGTCTGCATGGACTCCGTAAGAAGATTCACGGACCCCATGGCATACCGAAGGCTTGGGCTGCTTCAACACAATCCATGAACACAGAGATGGTTGGTGTCGACAGGCAGCAGAATTATGAGGTCAAAGTGTAAGCTCAAGGAACGCAAATATTTAGAAATACTATCTACGCGAGACGCCACCACGCCGGCGCCAGACCACTGGTCCATCAGGGCAACCGCTTCGTCTCGGACGACCACCAATCTCCGACCTCCACCGCGGGACCATGACGGCACCACATCCTCACGGCCAGCTTCGTAGCTGGCAACACCCCAAGAAAACCCTGGGGTAACGAAGTTAGCGACGAAGGAGTACGTACAGGAACGCTCAGTCCGTAAGCGGTCAATGCATGATTCTGTTCGCCGTCTCTCGCGGCTCGCCATGACTGCCGCGTTGTCGCGCGGGCATGATGGCGATGAGATCATGAGATGCCCGGTCGCGGAAAGCATCGCGGTTTGTCAGAGCTCGCGGGAAGTACGGTTTGCCCGCTAAGCGGAGGTGTATCCCTGGTTCGTGGTCCCAGGCATGCGCCTTGTTCCAGACCTCGTTTTTCAGTGATCGGACTGACTTCAGGCGTCCGATATACTGTTGCAGTTTCTCCCTTTCGTCACCGTCCTGAACCCGACACCCATGCATGGTCGTCCGACCGCGAGTGTGGGCTGCTAGAGCTTATCCCTTGTCGCTCCTTTCTGTCCCAAATCCTTGACAAGCTTGCAGATACCTTTGCTCGACTAAACGATAATTCAAATCACGAAGGCTTCACAGCTTCATCGTTCACTGGCTTCTTCCTACATACTTGGCACAATCCGATACGTCTCATTGCTCACAACGTCAACGATCCATAATGTCCGACCCGTTCCTGGCTATATACCCACAAGATGTGCAAGAAGAAATGTGTGAGTAGTCGGTCCTCGTCTGGTAGTAGGAGTTACGAAATGACATCTTCCCGAGGACAGCTATCATGGTCACCGTCGTGCAACTGTGCGGCGGCGCATTCCTGTAGGATCTCACGCTGTCTTCCTCATTCAGCGTGCTCACCCGGTACCTGGTCTCCTTTCGTTCCCCCCTGGCACTCGACACGGAAGTTGGCTTGCCGCCTCAAAGGTTCCCTCCGATCTCGATTACATGCGGAGAAGACTATGGGGTGTACTGGCCTTATATCTACCTTGCAAGTACCTGTCCGTGGCATCCGTATTCTGTGAGATGATCTACGCGTGTGCATTCCCGTTTGACTTCGCTCAGGTGGGTGCGTCCACATCATGACGCGAATGTCACCGCTTGCGGTCGGCTTCGCTTCGTCCACCCACCCCTGATTCCTGAATGCATATCGCTAATGCATTGAATTGCGCAGGCCCTCGGCAAGGCGGCGTTGGTACGTCCAAGACGCCGTGGATGCGCACTGGCTCAAATCCGTGCGACTCCGCGGTGGCATATGTCCTGAGGAATCGTCATGGCTGACCGCTGGGCCCTTTCGTCTGTTCCGCCTCCAACAGATACTCCGCCTCCTCTCCTTTGTATTCGCATTCGCGATCTTTCTGCTACGAGTGTACGTTTCCCCCGTGCTTAGATGCTCATTCCAGCTTCTCCTAATGCTACGTCTCGTGAGCGACAGAAACACTCTATGGCGGAATCCCATCATTTGGAGTGTTACCGTTCTTTCCCAGCTCGCGCTCATGAGTGCTATCGGCCTTGGTGTGTTCTATCGAGAACTACTGATAGTTCATAACCTTGTGCTGATGCATGCTATTCATATAGAACTCTTTAGAATCGACCAGGCGTACATCGGGGATTCGCACGTTGCTCTAGTCTCTCTCAGTAAGCAGCCTCCCATGTCCTCATGTTTTCCTCGCTCACGTGTTCATCGCCTATAGCATTATACCTTTCTACTGTCATCTTCACCTTCGGAACACTTGGGATGCTCAGTCCATGGGACCGGCGCACTTCCAGACCCTCTGTAGCGCGTCTAGGTCTCACGCAACCACCAAGCAACCTCCTCCATCACTTGCTCGCGGAACTAGAGGCTGGCGGAACTGTCAGCCTGGCTATATCCTGGCTATCCTGCGTAACTGTCTCCGTATGTGTGCATCGCGCAGCGCGCAGATTATGTCGTCACTGACTGGGAAACCACAGTCCATGTTCCTTGCTTTGCGAAGTTGGAGCCGTACGTGCATTCCTTCTACTCGCTTCTATATTTGGTGCTGACAAGATACGGTTCTTAGCATTGTCTCGTCGGGTATGCCTCTTCCACTGCAGTCAATTTCTAGTACTGACAACCGTTCGCAGTCGCTATGTTATGTTGCATGTAAGTCCTTCTTACTGTACCCGAACGTCTAATTCTAATGATCATATTCCCTCACAGGGCTTGTGATGTAAGTCGTTCATCTTTTTCCAACTCCCCGCCATGGTTGCAATGTGTTATACAGCATTCAGGCCGCCTGTCGCCAATATGCACGCCTCGCCGAACAGAAGAATATATTCCTCGCACCTTCCCTCTCCTTCAAGTGGCTTTCCCATATTCCTTCGTGCGTAGCTCTTCGATTGCCAGCTGCAGCGGCACTATGCTTCCGCTGACATGGCACGCCATACTCAATACCTACCCTCGTTGTAGGACCGACAGTAATGACGAGCAGCTCTCTGAGCCGACGCCAGAATGTGAACCTGCGCCCGCTGTGCCAAGCCAGTCAAGCTCTATGCAGCCTTGGCTAGAAGTGGATTTATCCGAGGTGAAGGAGATCAAGATTGACGTGTTCGCGAAGTACGCACGTCCTGATATACTATCCATCATACTATGGCGGTGCATAGCTGACCTGCCATCGGTTCGTAAAGGGATGTCCTCGTACGTCGGCCTCTCTCGCAGGCCGTCAAAACCGACAGTGGACCAAGCACGTCCGCCTCGTCCTCCCAACTCTCCTCGCCCGTCAGCGCAACAAATACAGGCTCCACATCGGCAGTGACCCCGACTTCTACCTCAGTGTCGCAATCGGAGGATTCCCTTAGGTTCTGAGATCGTGCGGCGCACAAGCAGGACCGTGCGCTCGCTGTAGTGGGTATAGTAGCTTTCATCCCTGGTTCCTTCGCCTTTCCTTGGGGCCGCAGTCATCCATCGCAACCGGAGCGAGCGACCTTCACGCAGAGCTACACGTACTCCGGAATCGCTATTGTAGTACTTGTTGTTTCCGTTTGAATGGCCAATGCGTGTCCTCCGAGGTTGCCGGGTGAACTTGCTGTCGTGCTGAGATATCTCTTCCCTCTATGAGGGATGTTACGCAGACCTTCCGGCTTCCGAACTTGTCCCGCTGAACCTTTCGAGACGGAGGAGTGGTAGTCAAAAAGTTTAGTCATCTTGCAGTGGTCATCAGGAACTTGGATCGTATAGTACAGCCCAGGTACAGCCCCGCCGGCCACACGCCTCCGCGCGGCGCAGTCCCCCCCGTCCACCATCACCTATGCCAAACGCTGTCAGATGGCACTTCTCCGCAGTTCACGAGCAGCTCAAAAGCTCTTGAGCCCATCTACGGTCGCGCTGACTCGATATCCTTACCACTGGTTGCCCCGTTTACGCAGGGATTCGGGGTGAAGACAGGGCCAAGACTAGGTAACGTCCAAGTCAGTCAGAAATCTAAGTAATCTGGATCCCACATTCATCCTATATTCGTGCTCAGATTATCCAATGATTGTTGACAAGCCACCATTGCTCGGAGATGAGGTAGAGATTCAAGATGCACCACCCTCGTACGATGCGCTGGAAGGCGTCCTCCCCACTGCACCGCGAGACGAGAAAGCGGCGGGTCCCTCCAGTCCTCTTCCCATCACACCACCTACTTCTCCAGGATCCCCAGGATCCATACAAGGCTTGGGGAGACGCAGCGGAAAGCGCCCCGGCAATTCGTGGTTCAACTTCGGGCCAAGCTCGAAGTCGGTCAAGGAAGTCCGCGCGACACTCCTCGGCCTCCTCCGCGACCTCGTCAAGCAGGGAGACACGCATGGTGCTCTGGGAGTGCTCGAGAGTTGCGCAGATGCATGCAAAACGTACGACCTCTCTCTATCTATCCTCCTCCAAGAGAAGAGTGTCGAAGGGCACACCCCATTATATTGGGCGATCGTCAATCGCCCGACCCTCCCCCCGCGCCCGGACGACCCCGACCTCGTCTCTGCGATCCTCTCCCATGCTGCGCCTCTGACAGATGCGACCGTGGACGAACTGCGCCTCGCTTGCCTCCACACATGCGACCACACTTTGTTCCAGAAACTGCGGCGCTCACCTGCGTTCTCACCCGTGTCGGCGCGGGACGAGCTAATATTGGGAGGGAACGTCCCACAAGACGATGTCGACGTGGAGGACGTGGATGCGGACGAGGGCGCGTTCGTGGTGAAGTTCAAGATCCCGATGTTCCAGAAGCGGATGCGGATCTCAGAGTCCGTCCGGCTCGAGTTCATCGCGAAAGGTATGCGACTTCTCCCTTCCTTCAGCTCCTTTGCGCTCCTGACGCAAATCCGGGGAACAGGGCGCCTATGGGAGCTCAGCTTTATAGTCGCGAAAGAGTGGGACAAGAGGCTGGGACACTTTTCTCGCGTCAAGAGCGGTAGCTGGGCCATCAAGCTTGCGCTCCTCCCCCATAGCCCGCCGACGTGGATTGACTCTCGCCTGGTCATCGAGGACCCCGGGGTCCGGGGACAAGCAGCCTCGACTACGAGTTCCAGGTCGGGTCCTCCGACGTCTCTGCTTGAAGCGATTCTGGCTCCAACAGAAAGCCCCGAGACGAAGAAAGCTCGGCCACCGGTGGAGGTCCGTTTGAAGGGGCGCGATCAGCTCACGGCCCCATCCTATTGGACTCCTAATATCGATTCGGCAATGGTGGTTGTTCCCATAGAGGATAACACCTTGGCAAACGGACTACAGTTCAAGTGAGTCAACCTTCTGTGCGATGCCGTCGACGTCACTGACTAGTTGTTGCGCTCAGTGGTTGCCCTTACCTCGAGAGCGATGGATCGTTGATAGCGAGGCTAGAGGCACGATTGGCCCCGCCTGAGACGGAATGTGTGATCTGTTGACCCGCGTGCTTGTCCTGCTCGTCTCACTTCTCGATCTCAATAAGGCTGCTTGCACCCCGTCCACGAACAACTTATATATACCCATGGATAGCTCCGATGCTCTAGTTCAGTTTCCGATGGCTGATACATGTACAGTACCATACCAAGTGTAACGTACGATACGAGGATGTATTTCAATGGGCTCAACATCGAAGACGAGTGGTAAACACCAATGTCGTCTCGCAGGGAAACGTGCTCGCCCGAAAGCCGCCAGTGTGACTGACGGTGAATGGAAGGAGAACATGTCATCCGTACTGCGTCTTGTCGAGGGACATGGCAGCATGTGCGATAGTAACATTGGATAAGTGAAGACCCAAGAGACCCAGATAAGAAAATAAAGTACATCAAGACGACTTCTACTCAGTTCTCCCTCGCAGAGAGCTTGAACATCCTTGAGCGCACCACTGCGCGCTCCTCGGCCTCCCGCGCCTCCACTTCCCTCTGCTTCGCCTCTATCTTCGCCTTCTGGACCTGCATCGCGTTCTTCATCATGATCGCCCACTCCCACGGCTCGCTGCTGTCGGGCAGGGAGTTGAAGTACTCCCAGCCGCCGACGCCGCCCCAACCGGTGCCATACTTCGTCATGAGGTTCTCAATGCTCGTGACGACGTTGTCGGGGCCGATGTAGCCAAAGCCGTTCGAAGGGTTCGTGAGCACGATGGCGGTAACACGCGCGGGATCGATGCCCTGATTGTAGTTGATGATGGAATCGTACTGGTCCTCGGGGAAAAACGTCCCGAAGCCCGAGTAGAATTGCGCGTTGTACCACGAGATCTGCGAGCCCATGTTCGCCTCGAGGTCGATGTAGTCGAACCCGGACAGGTTCCCGCCCTCGGTGAGCGCGGACGCGACGGGCGCAAGCGTGATGATGAAGTCCTCTCCAAAGTCCTCCTTCAGCGTGCGGATGAGGCGCGTGATCGTCGCTGGCGACACGGACTGCTCAACGTCGAGGTCCATGCCGTCCAGCTTGTACGTCGAGATCACGTCCTTCAGCGGCGGATAGTACGTGTCGAACAGGCTGTCCACCAGGCAGTCGTACGTGCCAGGGGCCGCGCCGCCGAGCATCCCGATGACCTTCGTGCCGTTACCCTGCAACGCCGCGATGTCCGGCCACATGGGCGCGTAGTACGGTTCGCTGGGCATGAAGTCGTTCAGGTGGACGATGTCGGGCCCGGTGTGGCCCATGTTCAGGTGGAACGCGGCGAGCAGGAGGTGGGTCACGTAGCCGATGAGGGGGAGCGGGGACACGTATACGCCGTTCTGATACTGCGTCTGGTAGTACATGACGACGCGGTTCGCGATCGCGTGCGCAACCATGTTGGGCAGCGAGAGGAAGGGCCGGCGAGAGGAGTGGAAGGCGGGAGATGTCCGTGGGCCCGAGCGGCTTTGACGGAGGGCTTTATAGCCAGTTCCATGCCAGGAGGGTAGAAGGCGGACAGGCGGACGATTTGTATGGAAGAGGGAACGCGCTTCCCTCGTCCAGGTACGCGGTCACGAGCATCGCGATACGGACACAGCGCATGCGCCGTCGCTGAGCTATCGGGAGTGACCGCAGGGTCATGGAAGCGGTCAATGTCTCGGCATCAGGAAGACCTACCACATTCGATTGAGCATCCTCGAGCACGGAGCCGTGTGATAGGCTTCTGGGAGGACCTCGATGCGTCCTGCGGAAGCATCGCCGTGGCCGCCGCACGAGTTGCTATACGGATATCAGATGTAGGCTGAGCAACCGCAGAGCCTGCATAGGGAAAAGTCAGCTTCTCAAATAGACTCCATACAGCCATTTCCATGGCTGTGCAAGCTTTGCTTATCTGCTCGCACCTCACAGTGGCAAATGCGCAAAATGTTACTGTAGCTCGATGCATGGTAACGGGCGCTTTTCGGCTGCGTTGATACTACGGTCGGTAACCCAGCTACGAGTCGGAACAGTGCTGGTAGAAAGAAAATCCGTGCGTCGGAGGCCGTTCCTGTGCAGTGTTGGAGGACTGACGCGTGTCGAGTCACTGGCAGACTCCGGGAGGACTGTGGAGGATCTCCGCCGGTACCACAGACTCGCCGGACCTGTGAACAAACACCGCGTCAGTGCGCCCTGAGCTTGCGCTGATGGAACGTAGCTTACTAGACTGGATCCCTTGAAGCCTGAGGAAGCAGATGGCACGTAACACTGGGCCATATGATACCCGGCGGGGGCATTTACCTGGGCGGAATCCCAGACGCCCACGTGGGATGTCCGAAGTCGTTCCTCGACTGTATGGCGACGGGAAGGTCCTCGGAGAGGTTACTTGCCAGTTTTTGCCAGTCTTCCCGGGTGTTCTCTCGAGTTAGAAGGTGGCGGTTGAGGATAAGGATCAGTGTAGGTTGTGGAGCACCGGAGAGTAAACCAAGGCCGAAATCTGAATCTGATCGAGGGAAATAGATTCACACAGCATTGATCTCGAGATCTCAACGTCAACCTCCTCAATACTTATTAAGACTTCAACTTACTTACTTACTTCCACCATGTCCGGATCGCAATGCTTCGACTTGTTGTTGCGTGAGTCCTTTTCTCCGTGTCGGCCATGATTACTCCCTGCCGAGCTTCTGTAGTAGTATACCTTACTCACCAATATCAGGCATCAGTATACTCCGGTCGAAAACCTCGGACCAGTCCCTGCCTTGAAATTCAATGACAATCTCTTGGCACGAGTCTGATGACCAGCATGGCCCACATACCAGAACGAGGTGTTTTCCGAGCAAGCATGGTACGGATCCGTAGGGCGCTGTTGGTTGCGTATTCAAGGTCCCACGCTGCCTTGTCAGCGTATGGCACTACGTTCACGCTGCGTGGCGGTCATGCTGCTACAAAGCCATTGCCCCTTGCACGTTACACGAGCCTCGGTCCTATTAGGACGTCTCTGCGCAAGCAGCGGTACTTCTGGGCCTGAACGAACCTGTTCCATCACAGTTCCATATGCCCTGGCAGCCGCCAGGGCCCATGTGCTGCATCGATTTCTGTGGAACAATCTGTGAGCCTGATTGTCATTTATCGTACGTACTAATATTCACTTGCAGGTCGCAGTACGAACTTTCCTGACTTCTTCTCAACAGCTCCACTGGAGGTTCATGAATCGACTACATCTATCAGACGTCCAGGCGCGTGCCACCTCAGTGCCCTTCCCCGATAGACTCATTGACGATGCGGCTTGTTCAGCTGATCAGCCCCTCTGAGTACTTTTCGTCTGCGCGATAGTGAAAGGCTCACCGAATCTGCCCGGACAAGAACGGAATCAATGGTGGATCGACTCGTAATACGGTTCGCTCACCAACACGCCCAATCTGGATGCCTTGTGGCCTTCCGCGCACTGCCATCGAGAAATTAGGGACGAGCCGACCTATTCGAATCTGAACTAGGCGGAACCACATTGCTGGACATTGCGAACAGATCCGTCGAAGGCGTTCCGGGGTAAGTCCAGATGCAATCCAAATGAGCCGTGCACTGTAGTCGTGATCGGGACGCGTGTCGGGTCGCCGCAACGTGGATTGGGAAACCGCCTGCTCCACGATGGCGGTGCCCACGAACGGTTGGAACGATAACCTCGTGGTATTTCCTTCTACGGCAAGACCTAGGATCGGGCCGCCAGGCATCCCGCTTCCGCCTCCATGTCCTCGTTGCAATCGAGACTGAAGGGAAACAGCGGGATAGCGCGATTCAGAATCCACCCCGCGGGAAGTGTCTTTGAGGCTAGAGTGAGGACAAAGTACTCGGGAATACCGTAGCCGCGCACAGGCTGTCGGAGGCATCGCAGAGAGCATAAAGGGAGCGTGGTTTGTGAGAGCTGAACCCCATCACCGGTCTTCGTCTCTCTGCACATCGCGCACAATCGCCCGTTCATATCATATCGCCTACAGCCATAGACACGTTCGCCACCCGCCTCGTGTCTTCAGCTCACACCCTTGCACGCCGCCGCGTGTTTTCCACTACATAAAGGTGAGCACTCCTGCACGCACCATCCGTACTCACTCATCTCATCTCATCCTCTACTTTGCGTCTTCAATCAAGTCTGCGACTTGCTAGCGATCTGATTCACCACCCTTCTGCAAGATCGCATACCCAGTGCATTCGTCTGCAAGTCAGCGAATCGTAGCCGCCACACCAACTACCAACTATCAACCGTACATTCCATAGCACGCTACCATGTCCGCTGCCACTACTGGCCTGCCGCCGCTCGTCATCCCCACTATGTCTCGGACGCGTTCCAAATCGCGCGTGGACGCGATCACAATGTACCCTACGAGCCCGCTCGGCGTCTTCCCGCCCCCAGGCCCAGCGCCGCTCATCCGCCGCTCCCTCCGCGACCGCTGTGGAGTCAACCTCACGCTCGAGATCGATGCCCCGTTCAAGTCTCTCCGGGTCTCGCATGTGCAGGGCCCGTGGTCGCCCAAGGGGCACATCCAACCGCACCGTACGAATCTCCCGCGCCGGCGCAACCCGAAGCCATGCTTCGCGAACTTCAAGGACGTGAAGGTCGAGTTCCCCAAGCCCCCAACGCCCAAGGCGCAGACCCCCATACCCCCCGCTGTCGCTCCCGTCGCCTTCGTCGCCCCCGTCCCCGCGGATATCCCGACGCCCCTCCAGCCCCCGAAGGCGGATGAGACACACTTACAGCCGATCATCCCCGCGCTTTGGGTCGCGTTCGGTCAGGCGCTCAACCGCTCGTATGAAGAGGGCTTCACGCACATCGTCGACATTTGCTACGCCGACGTCGCCAAAGGCACCTCAGAGCGCGTCTGGGAGGACCGCGTGCAGCGCTTGAAGCTCACTCTCCCCGAGGCGGCGCGCAAGTGGGAGGGACGCGCTGCCCTCGCGCTCACGGACGCGCAGCTCCGCACGGCGCGCGACTTCATCGCCGAGTGCCTCCCGCAGTCCATCGCTGCGCTCCCCGACCAGACCGACGTGCGCGTGCTCGTTGCCACCCCGCCTGGGCGCCCGACGGACGCCATGTGTGTGCTTGGGTGCTACCTCGCGTTCGTTGCGGGCCGAGACGTCGAGACTGTGCTGCAGTGCATCGACGAGGAGGACTGCATTTTGAGCGCGTGGAAGGGCGAGGTGTCCGGGGAGGAGATGGAGCGGATCGAGAAGATCGCACGGGGGTGGTCCTGGTTGTCCGCTGTCGCGACTGCGGCTGGCCGCTCATAGTGGCAGTGTCCACCCTGCTGTGAGGCGGGAGCACTGAGTGTGTGTTGTGCGCATCGCGAGCACCGATGCTGCCGTATTAGAGTTGTATCCATATCTTGACCTGTTGCATACCATCCTATCTATCAGTGTATCATAACACATCTTACCTGGCGTGATCGTGCACAGACGACTCATGGCGTGAAACACACGATAGTAGTTGGTATCGATACAGCGTGTTGTGGAGCGCACAGGATCGTACAGGGTATAGGGTCCGAGAAGTCGAGGAGTCAGACGGTAAGTCTGAGGATAGCGTTCTGCGAGACAATCTCGGGCGACGTAAGGGGTCGCCCAGCCTTGATAAAAGCCAACCGCAGCTCCTGCGTCGCGTGAGAAATCGTGCTTCAATGGCACAAGGTTCGCTGAAAGCGCCGCACCTCGAAACTGTGTTGGTCGTAAGGCGGCATGCTGTTGATGCTCTGAAGACTATCTGGGCGTGAAGAAGAGGAGCCACTGAGGGATATAGATGGGAGAAGGCCAGCTATGGTGAGGATAGTCAGCCGCGGCTCTCTGCTAGGCAGTACATCACATTGATGTCGTCCTTACGTCGTTGTGCTTGTGCCGGTGGCGCGACTGGTACAGTGGGCACGTCCGCGTACTTCTTCCCCAACCGATACGCTTCTACCCGTAGTTCCTTACAGACGCATCTCACGTAAGTACCGGCATGACCACTTAGCGAGCGTCATTACAAGACGCATACCTCGAACGAATGCTTTGAGTACTCCGGTTGCGCCACAATGGAGTGGAAGACCGTGTCAGAGCCATACTCCTGTGTCTTCACTGGAGAGAAAGCCTGCGCAGAAAAATTCAGCGCAGCTGCTGGCGTGCCTGAGGTGGTTGCGATGCCGTTCACGCCACCCTCCACTTCGGTGTATGGATCGAAAAGTGGCGGGAGGCCGAGGGCGGCGCGTTGCCGTGGGTCGGTCGGGACTTGTGGACACGGTGCTGGCGGTTTTCCTGTTGCGATGTATGCTTGTATGTAGTCTTTGACTCGTCGTTCCTGTGGGAAATATGAACAATCCGCACGAATAGACGACGCGACTAGTAGACAGTCACCTCGAAGCTTTCATCGACCTCACTGCGCACCGCTGGCACATTCATGTAGACCATGCGTCCAGCCATGGCGTTAGTGTACTTCCCTGCGGAACGTTAGTGTGGTGACTTGGTTCAAGTCTGACTTAGGGCCCTTGATATAGCTTGATATAGTCAGAGATGGTTGTGGTTGAATCTTGAAAGGCTGCAGCAGCCGATGCCGTCATGGCGCATCATGAGACGTAAATGCGCTGAGATGTTATAATCCGGTCAAATAGCTCAGTTGGTTAGAGGGTTGCGCTGACTCCCGTTCGACTCCCGCACTGGTCAACTATTTTTGTTTGTTCCTGTAAGTCAGCTCGTTGCAAGGCAGTGAGCTTACTGGCCAGCAGTGTGTCTAGTGAATACACCGACTTGCCTTCCGCTTTCATCTCATCCGTTCCCTCTTTCCGCCCGCGTGATATATTCTACACTTTCATGTTCCTTAGCTGAACTCATTCACGCTATCCTTGTGTTCGGCGACTGCGGAGTCCGGTGGTCGGTTCGTCTCAGTTTTGCCTCGCACTCGCTGTACTCGCTTGGGCTCTTTCGACGGTACACCTACACCATGGCTCTGGAACGGAAACGACAGCAAGCTCAGGATTTCGATTTCACTTCTGAAGCGTCATCTTCCTCTGCAAGACCAAGACAGTCTGCCAATGCTCGCCCACCCGTCTACGCCGCGTATCGCAGCGAGTCGCCTCCCGCGTCCGCATACTTCTCCCATGTTTCCGGCGACCACCACTTCGAACCTCAGCCGACGAGGCCAGACACGAATGCGCACTTCGCGTATAGTACGACCCTCCGTCGGCACACCCTAGAGGGGCCGCTTGGCCTCCCCCCGCCATCCGCTGGAGGCATCTCTTCATTCGGGGAACTCAAGTCTGTGGTGGAGACAGAGGGGGCGAAGGGGCTGTGGCACCGTACGCTCGGACCAGTCGTCGCTGCGATCTCAGGGAGGGACGAGTACGAGCGGCTGCCGACGCACAGAGAGGACACGTCGCAGAAGGAGAGTGCGTCCGCGCGGTTCGCACACTACTCTATACAGGTGTGTCCCCGCGTGTAGTATACCCCACTCTGAATGGTTCTGACCGCGCGTAGGATACGCTCGCGCACTTCGGCACATCTGCGACGGACGGCCTGTCCTCAAGGAGAGTGCAGGAGCTCATCGCTACCCATGGCTACAACGAGTTCACGGTGTCCACGCCAGAGCCCGTGCTCATCAAATTCGCAAAGACCATATACGAGAACCCCCTAATTATCCTCCTGTGTGGAAGCGCGATCGTTAGTGCTGTCATGGGCAACGTCGACGACGCCGTCAGCATCACCGTGGCGGTCCTCATCGTCCTGACAGGTAAGAATCATACCTCATGCTGTCGCTATGGAAGTCCGGTGTGCATACGCGCGCTGAGTCGCGCGAAGACTCCTTTTCCCGTTTCTACTCGTATGTTTCTGGCACATACATTGAATCGTCCCACGCTGACGTGGACGTATTCTTGAGCTCGCCGACGTGGGTGGGCGCTCGGTCAGCCTTACACGTTCTGCAGGCACGTCGACGATGCACGCAAGAACTTGGGAGGAGTCAAATGGCCTCAGATATCTTGAATTTCATTGCGCGTCTGGTCCTTGCATGCCGGGCTTCCATCTCGCGAACAGCTCTTTCCGCAGGCTTAAGAAGTCTGACTTTTTGCAGTGGGCTTCGTCCAGGAGCAGCGATCGGAGAAGAGCCTTGAGGCACTCAACAAACTCGTTCCGCATCACTGCCATCTCATCCGGTGTGTCCAGACAATCAGGCCGTCTTCGTGAACATACTCATGTGCATATCACAGCGATGGCAAACCGCTCCACGTGCTCGCCAACGAACTCGTCCCCGGGGACATCGTCACCTTTACTACCGGCGACCGTGTCCCGGCTGACGTGCGTCTCATCTCGGCGGTTGACCTGGAGGTCGACGAGAGTAGTCTCACCGGCGAGACGACCACACGCAGCAAGGACGTCGAGACGTGCATACCGGTCAATGCAGGGAACGGCCATGCAAACGGGTATACCAACGGCTATGCCAACGGTTTCGGCGGCGCGCATCCTGCCGCGCCCGGAGAGCCTGTAGCGTTAGCTGAGCGGTCTTGTATTGCCTACATGGGCACATTGGTACGCAATGGTGAGTTCTCTCCCAAGAAGCTATGCAGGTTGAGCGATTGAAGATTGATATACTGTTTGCAGGCAGAGGTGCGGGTGTCGTGATTGCTACTGGTACCCAGACCGAGTTTGGCATGATCTTTTCCATGATGCAAGACGTTCGTTGATTTCCTCCTGTGTCCTGATTCATTGCTAACTCCTCAACTTGCATCTAGGTCGAAGAGAAGCGCACGCCGCTGCAACTCAGCATGGACGAGCTGGCCAAGAAACTGTCCCTGATCTCGTTCGGCATCATCGGTATTATATGCATCCTTGGCGTCATTCAGCATCGATCCTGGCTAGACATGTTTACGATCGGAGGTGGGTTGTACTATGTACCCCTTGCCGCTGAGGACATGGCTGAACATTGACATGGGTGCCGGTGAAGTACAGTGTCGCTTGCTGTTGCGGCCATCCCGGAAGGTCTTCCCATCGTCACAACTGTTACGCTCGCACTAGGAGTGCTCCGCATGTCCAAGCGCAAGGCTATCGTAAAGAAGCTGCATTCGGTCGAAGCGCTCGGTTCAGTGTCTGTCATCTGTTCAGACAAGACTGGTGCGTCGCGGTTACGTTACTCGGATGTTGACACGTACTGATTAGTGGGTCTCTAGGCACGCTCACGAAGAACGAGCAGACAGTCACCGAATTGTATACCGTAGATGAGACTGTCTCGCTGGATCCTTCCTCGACTACCCCTCCAGATGTGCCCGTGACTCCCGCCCTTCGTAAAGCATTGTCCATTGGCTCACTGTGCAACAACGCCGTGCGGAACGAAGAGGGGCAGCTCGTTGGCCAGTCGACCGACGTAGCACTTCTCCATGTGCTCTCCCTCTTCGGCATGGTTGATCAACGCCAGGTAGGCGGTTCCTCGTCGAGACATTAGCTCTTGCTCATTACCGAGCATCAACAGGACTTCACCCGCAGCTCAGAACTATCATTCAATTCTGAACGCAAGTACATGGCCGTCAGCGGCGTCCATGGCTCCTCGGGCTTGACGGTGAACGGTGCCCAGCGCGAGATGTACTACATCAAGGGCTCGATCGACGCCATCCTCGACCGGTGCAAGTTCTACTACGTCACGGACGAGTCCACTCCCGCACTCGACACGAACACGCGCAACGTCATCCTCTCCAAGGCTCAGGCCACCGCACACCGCGGTCTGCGCGTCATCGCGCTCGCCTATGGCTACGGTTCGGTAGAGAAGTCACCGTCGTCGTCCGCCCCGGCTTCACGCGCCGGCACCCCCAGCTCGGCTGCCGGAATGGACAAGGAGAAGACGAATCTCGTCTTCGCAGGCTTCCAAGCGATGCTTGACCCCCCGCGCAAAGGTGTTGCGGACGCGATCAGCTTGCTGCATTCCGGTGGGGTACAGGTCGTCATGATCACCGGCGACGCGGAGGAAACGGCACTCTCCATCGCGCGCTCGCTGGGGCTGCGCGTCGGCAGTGTAGGACCCCACGGACATAGTCATACTGGGTGCTTGACGGGCCAGGCGATCGACCGGATGAGCAAACAGCAGCTGAGGGAGGTCGTGGGCGGTGTGAGTGTATTTGCGCGGACGACGCCGAAGCATAAGATGGCGATCGTGGAGGCGTTCCAGTCGAGGGGCGCAGTGGTCGCTATGACTGGCGACGGAGGTTCGTGGCCTTGCTTCTGCGGGATTTGCTGTGCACTGACGAAGCTCTTGCTTGATAACACAGTGAACGATGCCCCTGCGCTGAAGATGGCCGATATCGGCGTCTCGATGGGCAAGAGCGGCACCGATGTCGCGAAGGAGGCGGCCGACATGATCCTCGTTGATGACAACTTCACCACAATCCTGCCTGCTGTTGAAGAAGGTATGTCACCGGTCCCCGTTAGTCTGTGCGAATGTGCGTAGATTAGAGCTCACGTCCGCTCCGCAGGCAAATCCATCTTCCACAACATTCAAAACTTCCTGTCCTTCCAGCTCAGTACCGCCTGCGCGGCCCTGACGCTGATCACCCTCAGCACGTTCTTCGGGCTGAGCAACCCGCTGAATGCGATGCAGATCCTCTTCATCAACATCCTCATGGACGGTTCGTGCCCAGATCCCTCCTTGTTGCTGGCTTCTAGCGCTAACCTGCACCCATGCAGGACCCCCAAGTCAATCTCTTGGCGTAGACCCTGTGGACCCGCAAGTCATGCGCAGGCCACCAAGGCGAAAGGACGCGCCGATCATCAGCAAGCGGCTTGTATATCGTGTGGTATTCTCCGCATCCATCATCGTCGTCGGTACCCTGTTTGTATACATGTACGCCCTCGCGGACGATCGTATGTCTCGGCGAGAACAAACTATGGTGCGTATTTCCGCTTTCCTCCTCTGTGCCATCCCGGCAGACTTGGGACTCGGCTGACATCGCTGCCCCTATCCCTACCAGACCTTCACCTGCTTCGTGTTCCTCGACCTCGTGTCCGCGGTGCAGAACCGCGGGCTGGGCTGCGGCCTGTTCCAGAACAAGATGCTCGTCACGACCGTGTCGACGTCGTTCTTCGTGCAGCTCGCGCTCATCTACGTGTCGTTCCTCCAGAGCATCTTCCAGACGGAGGCGCTGGGCATGTCGGACTTATGCACCCTGCTTGCGCTTGGGGCGGTGTCGGCGGCGCTGCACGAGGCGCGGAGGAGGTACGAGCGGTCGCTGAATGCTGCGATGACGTTCTCGAGTGAGGTGGAGGAGTTGGCTTGATTCGGAGGGATCTACTATATACATAGATGGTGGTAATATATCCTTGTTTATTGCTTCATCTCCCTCGTAGGTCGTTGCCATTCTGATCAGTGCCTACGAAAGTGTATGTGGAACGACTGGGCGGCATGCTCCC
This sequence comes from Lentinus tigrinus ALCF2SS1-7, assembly GCF_003813185.1. NCBI lineage: Eukaryota > Fungi > Basidiomycota > Agaricomycetes > Polyporales > Polyporaceae > Lentinus > Lentinus tigrinus. The sequence goes on from NW_027137961.1 coordinate 120,082, forward strand.
GAACATAGACCGAGAGTCTTGGAATTAGAAGAGTCTCGCAAGTAGATTCGGTACTCAAGTGAAGGATAGGCGTCTGACGTCACCAAGATGGGTTAATATTACATAAGCAACGACTTACTCTTGCTACTTACCGGACTTCAAACTACTACTAACCTCTCCGGTACGCGGTTACGGCCATTCACCTCGGTGCTGTCTCTTTCCTTTGACCACGACCAGCTTGCCTCACACCGAAACGGATGGAGACGGTATAGCGTGACATAGGCATCCTGCCGCTTGGACCAGGCAAGTACTGCGCTGGAGCCACAGAAGATCGATATCACAGCTCTTCTTCTGTCGTCAGACTGAGGGCCTCTGAGAAGACCAGCTATCCTCATGACACTGACAGTCTACCAGCACATCATCCGCCTCCGGGCCATCCCCATCTTCTCGATGCCATTAATAGTGCACAATCTGAAGGCCTGACCACTCACGAGCTCGACTTCAGCGCTTCTATCTCCGAGACCGGGTTGACCGCGACGTCGGGCCCCCGAGGAGACGTCACGCGAGGAGGTACGCATCATACCATGCCCTATTCTCGACCAACACCCCATTCACTTCCCTCCCAGCAGCAGAACGACGCGGTCACGGTATGCGTAGCTGCCTTGAGCTTCTGCACTGGCCTCGGGCTCCCGACCAGAGTCTCTCGGGCTCATTTCCATCATCGTGTCTGATAGTCCCTTTGAATGAGAACCCCAGCCCAACGTACGAGTTCCGGAGCAGCGCTTTATAAGCAGCGGTGAAGGGAAGCGGGCGACACTCGTCTTGCGGTACATCCGCACACCCTGTCTCTTCCTAGCGTCATGGTCGGATACAGATGCTTCTTCGCTCTCGGCGCCACGGTGGTCCTCGGAGGTGCACTGGCCCTCCCATCTTCCCACCCCACACTGTACACTCGGTCGAGGGATGGGCTCAATTTGGCGGCGAAGGCCGCCAAGAAGCTGTACCTGGGTACTGCGACGAACGCCGACCAATGGAATGACACGGTCTACTACAGTATCCTCAAGGACAACGCGGAATTCGGACAGATCACCGCCGCAAATGTCATGAAATGGGTATGTCGTACAGGACACGATCATCAAACTATTCGCTGATTCATTGTCTTGACCGGGGTTTGCAGTTTGACACTGAACCCGAACCAGGCGTATTCACGTTCGAAGACGGGGACGTCATCGCAGACTTTGTAAAGAAGACTGGGAAGAAGCTGCGCGGTCACAACTGCGTGTGGCACAACCAGTTGCCGGACTGGGTCGTAAACGGCACGTTCACTCCTTCGGAGCTCGCCTTCGTTGTGGAGAGACATTGCTACGAGCTTGTTCACCACTATCAGGGACAAGTGTGAGTCCCGTCATGCTCTACATACATACGAAGATATTCGAATACTGACATGGCTTTAGTTGTACGTATCGGAGTCATATTTCGCAGTGTGATCACTAAGTTGACTTCGCATCGAAGACAGCTGGGACGTGATCAATGGTATTCCTGTTCACACTCTTGGCAGATGAGGCCCATTTCTTAACGGGCAGTGTGCACACAGAGGCATTGAATGACGACGGGACGTTCCGCTCGGACATCTTCTACGATACGCTCAACTCGACGTATATCCCTATCGCCTTGCGAGCAGCACGCCGTGCAGACCCTCACGCAAAGCTCTACATCAACGACTACAACATCGAGGGCACAGGTACGTGTTTCATTTTCCACTTCACCCCGATCAATTCTGAAGTTGGTCAACTGGTGGCTGCGTCCAGGGGCAAAGTCGACAGCGCTCAAGAACCTCATCAAGTCGCTCAAGCGCGAAGGTGTGCCTATCGACGGCGTCGGCATCCAGTGTCACCTCACCGTCGGCGAGATACCCACCACCCTCCAACAGAACATGGAGGAATTCGCGGCGCTCGGCGTCGAGGTCGCCATTACGGAGCTCGACATGCGCTTCCTGAACCAAACGGCGAACGCGGAAGGTCTCGCGCAACAGAGGGCAGACTACGAGACGGTCATCAAGGCGTGCAATGCCGTTGAGAAGTGTGTAGGGGTCACGCTTTGGGATTTCACTGACAAGGTGCGTTCCCCGCGGCATGGAACCTTACATGGCGATCTCACATATAATTTTCTACAGTATTCGTGGATCCCGACTACTCCTCCTGACGAGGGCTATCCGTGTCCATGGGACGAGGTAAGATCCTCCGGACATCGATGATTGTATGTGCCGTTCGTTGAATACGTTGATCGTAGAACCTGAAGAAAAAGCCTGCCTACGATGGGATCATACAAGGGTTTCACTGAGCCTCAGACGTCTCGTAGCACGCGCATTTCTGTACACTGAGCTATAGTACTGGGGATCAAACGTTCGCCGCGGATGCATACGCAGAGATCAACTGCTTTTAGTCAGGTACGTGGGACTATGATTATGCAGGCAGCAGACCCCATGACCGTGGAGAGCATTGGTGGCACCGCGGCGTATATAATCCCAGTGCCCGATAGCGTTATCGCATCTCTTCGGGATCGACGATGACCAGCAAGACATACGAGGTCCCAAGACTGGACCTCAAGGGATCGTCCTATGAGGTGAGCACCGCAGTGTTTTGGCTTCGCAGATCGCTGATGGTACGGCAGATAGGGTTGCAGCATGGCCAGCTTCTCGCACCCCAGATCCTTGACCAGCTCTCGATCTACCGGGAGCTCTTCAGGCAGGCGTGCAAGTTTGAGTGGGCGCATGTGCGTACGGTGGCGGACGAGTTCCGGGCCGGAATCGATCCGCTTGCGCCTGACCTTCTCGAGGAGATGAAGGGCATCGCGGACGGCGTGCAGAAGGCAAAGACGTCCACCGCGTCCGCAGACGAAGTTGTTGTGGACGTCCTTGACATCATCGCGCTCAATGCTCGGAGTGAGATTGCTCTCGGACAGTGGGACGATGGGTGCACCAGCCTCGCGTGGCACATCCGCACACCCGGGACTGAGAAGCAGATCCTGGCTCAGAACTGGGACTGGAGAGAAGCCGTCGGGAAGAACCTCGCCATGGTGTCCATCGAGCGGGTGGGGAAACCGAAGATATGGATGGTCACCGAGGTGAGCAGTTTCGCTTCCACCTCAGCTAGTTTCTATGGCTGATGGTATCCTCGCTAGCCCGGTATCGTCGGGAAGATCGGTTTCAACTCGCAGTCGGTTGGAGTATGCTTGAACGCCATCCGTGCACGACCGATCTCGACGTCGCTCCTACCCATCCACTTACTCCTCCGCATCGCTCTCGAGTCCGACTCGGTGGACAGCGCTATCGCCACCTTCGAGAAGCTAGGTGGCGCAGCCTCAAGCCAACACATCCTCATCGCCGACGCGAACGGCGGTCGCGGCCTAGAGCTCTCCCCGCGCGGCGGCGTCTACCTGCGCGAAGACTCCAACGGCATCGTCACGCACACGAACCACTTTCTCGAGAACATGCTCATGGACGAGCCGCCGTGGCTGTCCGGCTCTCCCATCCGACTCGAGCGCGCGAAGACGATCTGCGAGGAGCTCATCGGGGAGCTTGGCCTCGCGCGTCTGGGAGAAGTCGACGCGAAGCTGCTCAGGGCACGCTTCTTCTCCGACACGTTCAACTCTCCGCAGGCGATATGCTGCTCGCCGGACCCGAACCGCGATGCACGGATTCAGACGCTCTTCAACATAGTCATGTCCTTCGCGCCTGAAAGGGAGCCGTCGGCGGAGGTCGTCTTTGGAAAACCAGGGAGCGGAGAGGAGAGCAGTGTGTACCGCATGCCTTGGTAGAAGTACTCGAGTACATGCTAGTGGCAGAGAGCACGGTCGGATGACTCGCTGCGTTGTAGCGTGCATTCCAGCAGAATGGTTTATATGAACAGTGCGTGCAGCGCGAGCGTTACTTGCCAATGACGCCTTCTTCCTGCAGCCGCGCGAACTCGTCTTCTGCAAGCCCGAGCTCTCCAATCAGCACCTCCCGGTTATGCTGACCCAGCTCCGGGCCTGCCCAACGCGTCTTCGCGTCGCAGCCCTCGAGCACGGGGACGACCTTCGACACCTTCACGTTCCACCCGCCGCCGTGTGTCCCCGCGTCCTTCTCGAGCTTCTCGGGATCTGCACCCGGGGCGGAATGAGGGACCCATACCTCCTCGACCAACCCGCGCGCCTTCGTATGCTCGTTCTTGACGATGTCTTTTACATTGAGCACGCGCCCGACAGGCACGCCGACCGCACGGAGCGTCTCCTCGACCTCCTCGGCCATCCGTGTGCGCGTCCACGCGGCGATGGCGTCCTCGATCTCATTCTGGCGCGCGACGCGGTGGTGGTTCTGCGCAAAGTCCGGCCCGATCAGATCAGGCCGCCCGAGCGCAGTCATGAGCCGGACGTAGATCGAGTCGGCGTTCGCGCCGATGACGACGTACGCGGGGGCAGAGGGTGCGGACGGCGAGGGCTTGCAGGGGTATGCGTTCGTGGGCACGATGCCTGTCACGGAGGAGCCTGAGGGGCCACGGATCTGGATTGGGCACAGCAGTTGTCGTCAGAAAGCAGCGTATGCCGTAGGTCTGAAGGGTTAGGCCTTAGGCTTCGAGCCTCGAGGGGGCCCGAGTTACGTACCTTGCCCTTACGGTCGTACTCAGGGATGATTCCCTCCATGAGGTTGATCATACTGGAGGTAAATCGGCCATATAAGTGTCGCTGCGAAGGCACGGAGGCGAACAGCGGGACTTGCCTCTCGAAGATGCTCACATCGACAGTCTGGCCGCCAGGCAGCCCCTGCGATTCTCTATTCTTTCGAGACATGAGGGCGAGTACCTGGATCTCCAGATTAATAGATGGCCTACGCCGCATGTGCAGTGTACGTTAACGGACCGTTCCAAATGCAGCGTGGAGGCCTGCCACAGAATCGCCCAAGCTGATGTTTGGCCTGACAGGTGGACCAGACAGTGCGCCAGTTTCAGGATCCGGCTGACCATTGATGTACCGGAAACCGGACTCTGCCTCGCAGACGGAGGCGTAGCCAGGCCGCGAGGCCCATGGCCCTGTCTGGCCGTAGCCACTGACACGGGTGAAAATGAGCGAGGGATTGAGTGGTTGGAGATCAGCAGGGCCTAGGTTCCACTTCTCCAGGGCTGCATAGCATGAGCGGTAAGCGAGTGTGCAAAGTCTGAAGAAGGCAAGAAAGGGAGGGTCTACTCACTGCCCGGTTTGAAGTTCTCGAGCATGACGTCGCTCTTTACTGCGAGCATCTTGACGAGCCTGCGCCGTAGCTCAGCGTAGTCCAGGCTGGACACATGACAAGCTGCAGACCCTCACCTGCGTCCTTCCTCCTTCCGCATGTCGATGGTCACGCTCTTCTTGTTCCGAGCGATGCTCCGCCACCACGGACTCACGCCATCGACGTCGAGCTCTCTCCAGACGCGGAGAGGGTCGCCGACGTTCGGTGGTTCGACTTTGATCACTTCGGCACCGTAGTGTCTATGACCAGTTCATGACAAAATTCAGGATTAGGCCGTGGGATGAACACTCTAGTGGATCTAAATTATTGGGACGACGAGAGACCTAATTGCGGGTGCATGCATACAGCCTTTGTCCCAGAGAGCGATTCAAGGAGCGGGGCCGAAAAACATAGGTATGCCAGACATATCTGGTATAGCTGACGTTCTGGTAAGAAAGGACTCACCCGAGAAGTTGTCCGCAGAACGGCCCGGCTATGACTTGGCCAACTTCGAGGACTCTTATGCCCGAGAGTGGGAGGGTGTTCAAGTTGGCTCGAGCGGGGTGTTCAGGTTGGGTACTAGTAGTGTGAAGCCTGACGCAGGTAGTAAGAACGTGCAATCCGCAATCTCCAGTATTGTCTGTCCACTCGCCTGAAGCTCGACCTTTGATGATAAGTGGCTTGTCGGCGCGCGAGGAGCTCGAGGAGGCTCGCCGCACGGGGACCCTTGCTCAGCAGTGACCGCGAAACCATGCCGATCAAAAGTGCGTGCTCTGCCTAACCCAGCAGAAGGGCTACTTATGCTCGAACGTCCTTGTGTTGCTGGTGGTCGTCCTGGACATCGTGACCAGTCCGAATTCCGCGGGATTCGTGGTTCTCCATTTGGCACGGGTATACGGCCCGATGGCGGATGATGACGTAAGTGTATCGGCAGCAGTGAAGTCTCCTGCAAGCAACTTGGTCTTACTCTATTCTCTCTTACTTCTCTGCTAGTGGTAGGACTCAATTCTGATCTTTTATAAGGCCCATACTGATGACAAGTGTGGTTGAACCCACTAGACAGCGCGAATACTATGTCCAGATACTACCTCCAGTAGTTAGGACTCGGATGCTCGACGGGGAAACGGCCTTGGACACAAGGCGAGTAGTTGTGCGTGCATACAGTGATTAACCAGTTTGCCTGCAGAAGATTCTTGCGTAGCCATGGGGTTTTCTTTGTGAAAGCAAGTGCTCGTCAGCACGCTGCTCACAGCCGATGTCTGGTCGTTGATAACGACCTCCCCGACGGCGGTCTTCCTTTGACAATGATAGATCAAACCGGCCGAAGCTGCGCTGGAGCCTGGCCGTAACGACCGAGAATACGCATCGTGGGATGTACCTGGGGTAGACCCATTGTCACAGCTACAGTCAAGGTTGGCCGCAAGATGTCCGGAGCCTTTCGATGCATTTGCGGGGTGTTAATCGCAGTTTTGGGGGTGTGAGCGGAAGACACCCTGGCAATTACGCTGTTGCATACGCCGACAGGCTGTAGACATGAGCGTCGATACTGAGCACTTCATGTACTTCATGACTTGCGAACCTGCAGCAGGCCGTTTGACGGCCGCCAATGAACTTTGTTCGCAACGCCTTCCCCGCGCCCATCCGTGCCATGCAAGAAAATGAAGCTCACGAGTGAGAGTAGTATAACATCATCATGGTCTTCGAGGCTCCCAAGGATTGAGTCCGCCATTTGTTCCATGATTCTCTATGATTTCCTACTTAAGGCACCATGGCGTGGCCGAGCACATGACATTGATTGCTTGCCTCAGGCCTCCGGGTGTTCCGCCTTGACCACGACCACTGCGCTTGGCCTCCTTCACGGACCACACTCCTGCAAGGTCGCACGACCGGAAAGTTTACTACGCGCTATACTGGGATACGCCCGTGGCAGCAGTCACCGCAAGTCTGGGTTGATTCGAAACCAGGCGACTCGCACGTGTAGGGAGGAACGCCCAACGTGAGTACCCCGGATTCTGTTCTACATCGTCCGCACTGCAACGAACGGCGGCAGTCAAACTGGGACACAGGCGGCCTTGGCGCAGTCGGCAACGATGAGTATGGCACTGGCCGCAAGTGCGATGGAGGAGGAGTTGCCGGTGCGGGAGCGGATAAGCAGCGGGGGTGCAACGGAGGAGCAGAACCAGTCGCGATCGACGGAAATGAGCTCTTTATCCGAGAGCAGGACCGCGAGCGGGCCTCGTTCTTGCCGCGTGGACAGTTCCGGTCCTCCTGAAGACTTCAGGCTATCCACGACCAGCAGCACATCCACCTCCAGCTCCTTCGCCCCCTCATCCCCTCCGACCACATCTCCACCGATTCCACCTCGATCACCCCTCCGGCCCAACGGCAGAACAGCGCGTGGGCCACCCCCTAGCGCGTACCCACCAGACACCCCCAACCCCGACCTCGACTCTGACTCTGGCGAGATGCCGCTGCTGCACTCTCGCAGCTTTGGCTCGCTCTCCGGTCTCTTGGACCAGTCACTTTCGGCTAGCTCCTCGCACAGACCGACGACACCAGACAAGCCGTTGCCCCTTACCCCCCAGCCTTCGGGTTCCATGCCTTTGTCCCGCGAGCCTGAAGAGGACGACGACGATACTCTTCTCCCCGCTGTCTCCGCTTCCCCTCGCTCCTCTGCGACCGCCGCCATGAGCAAGCGCAACCATGCCCTCGTCGAGCTGCTCACGTCCGAGCGGGCGTACGCCGGCGACCTCGCGCTCATACGAGACATCCACATCCCTCTGGCCCTAGGTGCGTCTAACAGAGTCGATCCCTCCCCCAGTGATCGTCCATTAACGGACTCTGTCCCCTCTTCCACCCCATTCGATCCGCAATGTTCTTCCGATTCGCACAATACGATCGTCGGTGGCCCAGGCCAACCCGCACCATTCTCCGCGACGCCGGCCACCCCCCCTGGATCGTCTGCGTCGTCTTCACGCACGCTCTCGACCGCATCCGACTCCTCGGCTGCGTCATACCTCTCCGTGGGAGGCCCGCCCATGACCCGCGAGGATACCAAGATCATATTCAACAACGTTTCCGAGCTCGCCGTCTTCGCCGACGAGTTCGCGGAACTACTGGAGGAGGCATTGGGTGATGTGCTGGACGGCGGTACGGGGCCTGACTGTGTAGGGCAGCTCTTCTTACAGATCGTACGTGCCTTCCCTTCCATCTGTGTTGCCTCGGAGCTTGCGTGCTGACCGCCGCGGTATGTGCTCATCCCCACATTCATCTTTCTCCCCCTGTTCCTCTGCCCCTCCCGTCACTGCAGATTCCAACCCTGGAGCCGCTCTATCACACATACATCACGAAGCACCCCACGGCGATAGAACACCTAGAGAAGCTACCGCAGACCCCCGCGTTAGCCGCGTACCTCTCCCAGACGCGCACCCTCGCTTCCAGTCTCTCGCACGCGTGGGACTTGCCGTCGTTGCTCATCAAGCCTGTGCAGCGACTCATGAAGTACCCTCTACTGCTCAAGACTATCTCTGCGGAGACCCCGTTAGCCCACCCTGACAAGGACAATATCGACGCTGCCATCAAGGCCTTGGAGGGCGTCACTCGCGGCGTGAACGAAGGCAGGCGCATGCGTGAGGTCGTTCGCGAAGTCTTGACAGGCACGCCAGCGACTACAACGCCGCAGAAGGGCGAAGCTAAAGCGAAGAAGAAGGGCCTTAGCGTGGGCGTCGCCGCCTCGGTCAGCCTCGGCCGCATGAAGAGTCTTCGCTCTGCAGCCGCGAAGGCGAAGGAGGGACAGGAGGCGCACATGGAAGGCGAGGCCGTCAAGGAGATGGCCGTGGAGCTTCGGCGACAGGAGGACTTTCTGCGGAAGTTCGCCAAGGACTCTGTCAAGTGGGCGGACGCCGTCCGGGGGCTCATGCTCGCGCTGGAGGAGTGGGCGCAGAGCTTTGGCAGGGTCATTTGGATGGGCAGCGAGGACATACCCTCGGAGGCGTTCGAGGCGTTCCTCGAGCTCATCAACGAACAGCTGCTCCCCGTCTGCGATGAGACGAAGGACTCCATCACCGACCGGCTGATTCCTCTCATCTCGTCCCTTGTGGATTCGACCACCGCACCCCTGCGGCTCCTCGAGGCGATGGACACTCTGGAACCACTTCATTATGGTCTGATGCACATCACCATCAAGACGCGCCAGTCCGAGCAGCTCCTCGAGGCGTCCCGGTCTTACTGCGCGCTTCGCGGGCAGCTTTTCCTTGAACTGCCCACCTACCTGAAGCTGCTCGACCACGGCATTTCAGCCTGCATGCGCCGCTTCGCAGGCATCCAACAGAGCTTCTACAGCAACGTGCGCGACCGCTGGAGCGAGCTCTGGGACGCGCTGAAGGTCGACGAGGAGGCCAATGCTGGTGCCCCGGAGACGCTTCGGGTGTGGTGGAGCAGGTTCGCCGAGGTTGAGGCGCAGATCCAGGGCCTGAACATCGTGCGCCCGATGGAGAAGAAGCCGCCCCCAGAGAAGCTGCGGCTCAAGCCGCAGGGCAAGCACCGCGAGAGCGACGCAGCCTCGACCGCCGTCGCGTCGTCTATACTTGCCGCGCTCGACCCGCTCAACATCCCGCACCCGAGCCCGTCGACGTCGTCGTTCCATGCCCCGGGTCCCACGAGCGCGAAGGCTCGTAGTGTGCACTCTGCGGAGAGCGAGAACTACGGCCGGCTCGAGCGCAAGTCCCAGGAGAGCTTGCATTCGAAGAAGTCGGGCAAGTCGCGGCGGCCGTCCTCGTCTCGTGGGAACAGCATGGCCGGGTCGACGCTCGTCGACGAGCCTGCGTATGGCTACCCAGTCCCACCGCTCGCTGCTCTCACCCCCTCCGCTTCAGCGTCGAAGCCGACGTACCACCGCACCCCAAGCATGCCTATCTCGCCCACCCCATTGCACAAGGCCCACTCGACTGGTCGGTTCCTGGACGCACCTGACCACCACCACGCGAGCCCGAGCAGCAGCAACCCGAGCTTAAACACCCTGCTGCCCGACGAGGGCCGCGGACGTCCGTCGCGGAAGCCCAGCTTCCGACGACGGCTGACAGACAGCTTCCGGACGACCTCGGGGGCAGACACGCGACATCGACGGTCGCCTTCCCTGCCCGCGTACAACGGTAACGGGAATGGGAACGGAAGCACGACCCCATCCCCATCCCCGAACAAGTCCACCTTCGCCCCGCCCCCCTCGACGACAACGACGAGCCGGCGGCCCCGGACGAGCGGGGGCCAGATCCCCGCGCTGTACGAGTGCCGCGTGATCCACCCGTGCGAGCCGCCGCCGGGCGTGGCGTACCGCGAGACGCCGTTCTTCACGCTCCGGGTGGACGACGTGTATGAGATCCTGCAGGAGGCGGGGCACCCGTCGACGCACCGCGACTTGCCGCTGTATGTGGACGACGGCGAGGATTGTTTGCTGCTTGCGCGCAATGAGGCGGGCGATATTGGGTGGGTGCTTGCGAGCTTCTTGTTGCCGGTGGATTAGGCTCGGTTGGAGTAGGTGTTCTTTGCGTCCGTGCTCGCGCGTTGTGTTTTGTTTTTGGATACCGTCTCTCCTTCCGCCCGTTCACGTTCGCTGTGCCACCATCTACATCTGCTTTTTCCCCTGGATCATCCCCATCTCACCCCGACATCATCATCATACCACTACCATCTTCGTGTTACAGTATCCCATTGCTCCATCCTCATCCTCATCCTCATCCTCATCTGCCCATGTGTGTATGTGCTTTATACCGGTTACCCTCGATATCAGTCCCCGTAGTCATACCTCGCACTCCGCAACCATTTCCCATTTCCCATTTAGAGGCTCTGTATATTCTCTCTCGGGTTTGTACGTCGAGCCTAGAATGGACTTGTCCCTTGTCTGTCTCTTCACTCCCGGAGGCTTGTGCAGTTCGGTAACTGCTGTTTTTGTCTCTGCTTCTCTCTGTGACTCTCTCTGGTTCCGCACAATGTAGTCAGGATATATCCCCCGCATCCGGATCATTCCATCTAGTCGTAGTCATCGTACTCCCATCTTCGTCTCTCGCATATGGCCCGTGTAGATAGTAGGTATGTAGATGTTCAATGCTCATGACACCATGCAACCATGCACTCAGATCCGGGGCAAGTCGATACAAGAACAACAGCGACACGCAATCAACAGCAAGCTACATATTCAAAGCACCGTGTATGCAACGATGTGTCTGGACAACAACACTGGACGTCGTACATACAAAACATACAATAACCACGATAGATCCGCACAACACACCGGCGTCCGAAGTCGTCCCCATACCGCCACACCGAATTCAGACTCGAGACGCGAGTACTCAATCATCACGGAGACGGCGGCTCGTTGTACAGCTCTCCAACCGGCTCCCCATCCTTGTCCAACGGCCAAAAGTTGTTCTTGAACAACCCGTCCGGGTCGTACTTGCGCTTGAGCGCGGCGAGCCGGGCCCAGTTCTTGCCGTAGCACGCCATCGCGCGGGACGCGGGCTCGTGCCTGCCGAGGAACTGCAGTGTGCACACACGTGGAGCGATCAGTCAGTCAGGGCGTGCTTCTGCAGGTAGAGACGTGCTGCAGCAGGACGAGACGCGGTACGTACAGTGGGGAACGGCCCGCCAACAGAGTGCGGCCGGATAGTATGCTTCATCCAGTCCTCGGCGGTGCTCACGCAGCGCGGGTCGTCGACGCCCATGTCCCACTGGTGGAGCGCGGCGACAGTCCATGCTGCCTCGCGCTGTTCTTTGGGCAGGCAGGTGTCGTCGAAGTCGCAGATGGCGCCACCTGCGAGCTCGAAGATCCACGCTGTGCAGTTGGCAAGTCAGTTTATGTCAGCGTGATTCACGGTTTAGTTTGAGTTCCCCCCAAGATAGGTGAGGAATAGAAGGGGAAGGAGGGGAAGGGGAGGTTACGTACTGCATCCGATAGGCGTATCGGCGAACTCGATGACGGTTTTTGTGATGAGCTCGTCCGGGAGGGACGTAACGAGCGAGGAGCGGAGGAACCACTGTCTGCCGGCTGTTCGAGTCCCACCACGCACCGCGCAGTGAAGGCGAAGATGGTGGAGTGAGCATCCATATCTAACGAGGGAAGACGGAAGACGGACCTTTTCCCCTTAGAACCTGCGCGACGCTGTCCTGTTGGTTCAAAAAGCTCTTCTCGTTGACCTCGTTGAGGAGGCAGCGCTCGCCATCCCAGCTCGAGATCGCCTGGAGGAACTCGAGCCCCTTCTCCTTCGGGCCGACGTAGCACATCTGAATGACGACGAGCGAGTCCTTGTTCGCCGGGCCGGCCGTGAGGAGGACGTTCGCGTAGAGCTCGCGCGGGGCGCCCTTGATGCAGTCACGGAAGTGCTTGATGAGGGATGCGGCGGTCGCGCGGTGGAAGCGGCTGCGAATAGGTTAGTATTGCATTAGCATAGTGTAGACCGGAAGCCCGAGGGCGAGGACGTACTAGATGAGGTTGCCGGCGAAGACGACCGGGACGGGGAATGCGCGTGCTTTGTACCGAGTTGCGATGCCGAAGGCGGGGCCTGCGCCGCGCACGGCCCACCACAGTTCTGTAGACGCGATGGATCGCTCAGTCAGCGCTCGTTCGAAGCGAAGCATACAGCTCAAGTAGCTTACCGGGGTCCTCGTCGGCGTTGACGGTGACGATCTGCCCGTCGGCGAGCACCATCTCGACCTCGACGAGGTTGTCGATGCTCAGCCCGTGCATCCTGCTGATGAAGCCGAAGCCTGCGAGCAGCATGATGGCGGAACCGGCGGGGTGTGCAGACCTACGACGTCAGTACAACCCTCCATGAGAAACGTTCCAGGATAAGTTGATTCCGAGCGCAACTCACATCGGTATATGGTACGGCACAGCTGCGCCCCTAGATTCTCCGGACACGGGATCGACGCCGTCGAGCGGGTTGTCGGCAGTGTAGATATCAACCTCCTTCTGGCTCAAGCCCGCGCCAAACGTCACATACGCATGCGGGTGCACCGGTCTGGCATGGGGCATCGTCCCCAGATGGCCCGACGCGGCCTGCGCAGCCTGCAGAGCCTGCGCGAATGCGGCGGAAGCCCCAAGCCCGGGAGACGAGAACGGCAGTCCAGGCGGCATAGCGCCTGATTCAGAGGACGTTGCCGTAGGAGGCATGGGTGGCATGGAGAAGGGCGACGAGCCGAGGACGCCACTCGCACTGAACCCCATCCCCATCGCGGGGTTCCACGCTGTCACCCCCGACGAGCTGCCCACTGCGCGCGCGTTGATATTGAGTGGCGGAGGGAGGAACGTCGGGAGTGCAGACACGCCCACGCCCACTCCCGCTCCGGAGGCGGGCCCAGAGATCGCGGCGCCCGACAAATAGGAGAAGGGATCGGCATTAGGCTGGCTCTGGGGGGTGCCATCGGAGTCGAGTGTCGGGCTGGTCAAGGCAGACGTGGCGGAGGTGCTCGCACTTTGCGCCGAGAAGCCCGAGCCGCTGGCAGACGAATCCGTCGAGCCGCTGGAGATCTGGCGCGTCGCGTCGTCCATGGCAGGCGGCACTGCGACCTCGCGATCGTGCGCACTCGCACGTGTCGACTGGGGACGATCTGTTTCTGTTTCGACTGAGGACTCGGGCTCTGGAGAGTGCAGACGGGGACGCTGGGAAGGAGGTTCGTGCGTTGGAGGCTGCCGCGGAGCCTCGCCAGGGATAGGTGGCATAGCTGGGCCTCGCAGGAACGACGACACGGCGTGCGACGCGTTTGCGTAGTTCCCCGTGCCCATGATCGACGTGATGTCCTCAGGCTCTGCAGACGGTTCGCGCCGCCGCTTGCCCGTCGAGGGTGTCGTGCGAAGGTCAGGTCGCTCGGCGGGAGGTGGTGGAGGTGGAGGAGCAGCGGGGGTCGCTACAACGCGGATACCCTGGGCGCGCGCCTTGCCTTTACTGCCCGGCGGGGGCATGTCGCGCATTGGCGTCCAATCCTGCGTCCCTTCTTCTGCATTTTGGAGTGGGGGCTCGACCTCGATGTCCTTTATTTTGCTCATATCGACGACCACGTCCCCCGCGACACACCAGCCTGCGATGCCGTACCCGCCCGCGCGCACCGACGGCGAGAGGCCGTGTCGGACACAGAACGCCACCACCGCGCTCACATCGCGCGCGTCCAGGGGCGAGACGAGGAGGCGGCAGCGCGGCTTGAGCCGCCCGTTGAACGTCTTTGCACGTTCGGGGAACCTGCGTCTGCTGTGTGAGCCCCTGTCGTCGACTCCCATCGTGGCGGGAAAAGAGACTGCTCACTGTGGATCGGTCGGAAAGAGGACATCGCCCTTGACGGAGGCGCGCAGCTCGTCGACGAGTGCCTGCGGGAGAGCCGGAACCGTGGAAGCGTCCTGTTCTGGTTGCAGATCCTGTTCGAGTTGCTGTTCCTGTTCCGGGAGACTGAGAAAGGGTCGGGGAGGCGGATCCATCCAGGTAGGTAGGCCCAGGAACAACCCGCAGCGGTACTGGATGCGTCTCTGAGAGGGCAGCGATCGGACCTCTCACCTGGGGTCGGCTCTTTAATAAGGTCACGACAGCTCGACAGCTTGACGGGGGACGGGGGGGAAGGGGGGCACCGCAACGTGGCGGACTCGGCAGTCGTCTGACTCCGCCGCCGCCGTCGTCTCCCGGTTCAACGTTCACAGCGAAGGTTACGTTCGAGGGCACGGCCGAGGAGAGCAAAACCTGAGCGCTGAACCTTGTCCAGACTCCCCAGACGCGCGGATGCAAATGAATTCGGTACTAGGTATGCCTTCTCAATAGGGGGCGCCACCTTGGCGGTTTCGATTTTTGATACGGGCTGTCAAGACAGTTTGAATAAGCGAACGGGAACGGCAACGTGTACTATTACCGCCTGGCATGGTGGGTAGAATGGACCAGGTTAGCTAGCACGGCGTCCGCCGGGAGGGGGTAGTGCGACGGAGCGAGGTCAGGAATAGCCACATCAACTGCGGGGGGGCATGGTGGACGACTCGGAGCTCCTCGTATTACGTTGCTTCACGTACTGATCAGGTGGCAGCCAGTGACGCAGAGCGCCATGGACATTGTAAGCGTGCATCGGTACCGACAGCAGCACATGCAACAACTGGTGAATGTTTGGGCCTAGAGAACGCGAATTGCACCCGCTCCGTCACGCCTGTCAATTTTAGGGGGGTATACACGACATCCAGCTCGGCGGTGCGCACCGCGAATAGGAGGCTAGTACCAGATAGAGGAGTGGTCTGGAACTGGCCACGCAGTATCACCCAGCTTGCAAGCTCGGAACCCAGCTGCAGTGCCAGCAGGCCGAGCGGAGCCGAGCACTCACTGAAGCTGGGGCCCGGGGGCTTGAAGCTAAGGCATGAGTAGGGGATTCCCGTTCGTGTGATATTAAACGCTATCACAAGCTCCCAAACGTCGCTAGGAGTCCATTTCTATGGGTTATGCGTAGTCCATAGATGATGTGAACCGGGACGGTCCGGATGGAAGAACGTCAGGAGAACGCAACTACGTACTCACAACGAGCGCACACTAACACGGGTCCGACCGCAGTGTCAACTTCGTATTATAAATGTCCTGCATGTTGAACAATTATGGTATGAGTACGGCCACGGAGTATGGGGGATTCTACTCGCTCACCCTCAGTGCTCACGATAGGGGCTGTTGCTTCAGCTTTAACTTGACCGACTCGGAGATGGAGCTGGAAGCGCATATGAGTACCGACGGATGTAGCTGATATAGAGCACCATTTAAACATTCATGTCTCAAGTGTACCGCGATGGATGGAGGAGTTCAACTTCAAAATCATCCCGCGACTGAAGGCGTACATACCTGGCTATATGCGTTCCGGCCCGGTGAACGTAGTTGCAAAACATTCGTGTTTATTAAACGTAGAGAACCATTCAAGGGCACATGGTGTAGTTGGTTATCACATCCGCTTAGCACTGTTAGGGTGTTTGCGGGGGGTGCTGGGTTCAATTCCCAGTGTGTCCAATTTTTTTTGCTTTGTCTTTCTCTGTTACTTGCGTATGTGACGTATTCAACGCCGCCGTCTGGAAGATGCTCTGCACACCACTGATCGGACGGAGTTGCACAGAACTAGTGCATAGAGCACGACAACGCGCAAGATCTTGTTATCTTCCACACCATCCAATTGAACCCCTGGACGGACCATGCGCAAGGCCACCTCTACACCACGCCAGCATTCCCGTATGTCGACGCGTATACCTCCACAAAGACCACACAGGGGCGGGGCGCAACACCTCCATCAGTACTCCCACCGCCCACTCAAGGAACTCAGAGCTGATGACGCCGACCGTACCAGCGTGACCGTATGAAGTCTAGGGACGAGCCGCTCCGAGCCTGTCTGCTCGTGATGTACACAAGGACCTTCGTGCCGACGTCTCCTTTCAAAACGCAAAACGTGAGTCTTTAGTTCAGTTGCCGGGTTCAGTGCTGCCCGGTTCACATTGTTGCCTACAGGATCCCGGATGACAATCGTGTGTTGACGACGGCGTTGACGTTGGCCGTGGCATATTAGCCCTCGAGTTCGCGATGGCGCACGCCGTCAAGGTACGAGTACTAGTGCGTCCGAATCGTGAATGAATTGAGACGACACTGTTGAAGTCGAGGTCTATGTCGTCGTCGTCGTCGTCTCTCATGGTGCCGGTGCTGAAGGTTATGCGCGAGCGCAATGGCGGCGGCGGCGACGACGACGACGTGCTGGCCGAGAGGGAAGAGATTGACCATAACCACGGATAGGTGGCAGATCCGCGGCGCGTGCTCGAAGAAGAGCTCTTGTTTGAGTTTTGTGCGAGACGCGGCGCGAGACCGTCGTCGTCCTCGGCCGCTTCTTCAAGTGCGTTCCAATCATCTTCCTGCTGCTGCTGCTGCTCCTCTTCCTCGTCTGGATGGAAGGTGGTTACAGTCAACAGTGAGGTCGAGATGCGACTCTACCGCAGCAGACAATAGCGCGTAGCGGGTTTCCTGGGCTGTCGAGTCCGGAACGGTGAACGTCGTCCCAAACCTGGAGGGCCAAGAAGAGTGGCATTGCATAGGCCCCCCACCGCGAGTACGTACGTGGCGGCAATCCAGATCCTTCAGGCAGGACACGGCGTCGCTTTGATGAAGATGGTGAGAAGGATGTCGACGCTCGTCCGACAGGGTGTTGATGTTGATCAGGACGTTGCGGCGCCGGAAAAAGACCGTTACTCCCTGACGTTGGTCAAGGTGGTGAGGTGGTGAACGGTCTCGTCGACTTGGAGCACCAGTGAAATCGAGTTGATTGATTCTTTTCAAGTCGAATTTGCTCGTTGGTCTGTCGACTCGGCACGGGGCACAACAGTATGAATACATTAGCCTTGGCAGCCTTCCTTGGAAGTTCAGTACGGCGAGTGAGATTAGAGCACCACCTTGGTGCTTGACGACTTGATTACTCGAGTCCTGCGCGTGTCAATAATGCACCAGTACGGCTGAGATGGTTTGAATGTCTTCGAAGGTGGCGTCCTCCGTCGCGGAGTGGGTGGACATGCATCCCGTTGAGCGCTGGGGCCGAGAGAGGCCGAGAGTCGGAGATAGTTTGACCTCCCCTTCTTCAGTAACGCCGCTCGAATATACTTTTCGGTACTCAAATAATTGTTACACTATTTAGAACTCCGTCTAGAAGACCATGAACACCTTACTGTTTCGTTCTTGCTCTCGGCGTGCATGCCACAAGCATACCTGAATTTCAATCACTCCCAACTCACCCATAGCCTCGAATCTGGACGGATGCTAGGTCCCTCATAGAGCTACTCATGGTGATGGTGCATAACCAAGGATGCGGTGCAACACAGGTGAGTGGCAGAAGCACTACATGCCAGCATGCATAGCATCGCGGGACTTACGCCCGTCGTGCCTACCGACACCCACAGAGAGTCAGGAAGTCTCTCAGAGCACAGCAGGAATGAGCTACACCACGAGCTCCAGAAGCTCCTCGGGCGCTGTGCCACTGCGAAGATTCCGGTGTTTTGTCCGCCCGGCACGAATAGACCTATCGCCATCCTCCTGCCCCGAGGCCTTGGCAGATGCCCTCCCACCATCTGCATTAGACCTACTGCATCCGTAGGGCGAACCTCACGACCGTAAAGTTGTGTCCTCGTCCTCAGATGCATATCCTTATACTTGCAGCGGACCTTGAGACTCGCACTGCCTCCGAAGCCTCAGCGCATGCGCACTGGCTTCCATTTTGCATGATGTGGACCTCGTGCGGCCTGATCCTGCCTGATATCCCACAGATCTTTCGCGCGCCCGCACCGAGCGCTGTGATGACCCTCCGCCTACCGCTACCTCCGGGCGCGGAGCGCTCATCTGCCAGTCGATGGGGCTCCAAGGGCCGGAGAACGCAGAGGCACAGTGCCCGTCTCGTGTTGCGCTATTTAATCCCTCGTTCATGCTGTAGCTCGGCTTGCAGCGCTGGTTCTGCGCCCTCTTACCGGACTTCAGTGTTCACTGTCCCTCTGCTGCGGAGCGTCCGATTCGAATTCCGAACCACGTCCAAGCAAGATGTCCGACGCGTCTGACTATGAACGACTGTGAGTATCTCTCCAGAGTTTGCATGGATCAACGGTTGACGATGTGTCTAGGCTCGTCGAGAACTACTGCATCGTTGCGTCTACAGGTGGGTACCGTGTGGCGCGAGCACGTAGACTATGTTGCTCACCTCGACGCGTAGCGTTGCTATGGTTCGACTTCGCTCTGACCTTCACGACCGAGGTCCGGCGCATCTGGCGACGAAGATTCACTGGCGCCACCGTCGTCTACTTGTTCACCCGCTATGCCGCGCTCATTGAGCGCGTCTTCTTCGTCTTGGAAGTTCTGCTCTGGAACTCTACAGATGAGGTAAAGCCGTGCTTGCTGCTTGACAGGGACGACCGGTCTGACCATTCTCGCAGACCTGTGGCCGGATCGACCGAGTGGACGACGTCCTCACGATCATCAATTATTTCGCCTTCGCCTGTACGTGAACGAAGCAGTATTAAATCTGTCAAACTAGAATGTACCCACATGATCTGCAGCGTTTACGATCCTCCGCGTGTATGGTGTCTGGGGACGGGACTGGAAGCCTCTCGTAATTGTGGTTCCGCTGACCCTCGTCAGACCCGCCCTCTACATCGTGAGTACTCTGACCTCCACGATCCATGAGCCTGGCTCACAGAACACCAAGGTTGAGAGCTCTAACTACGTTCCTATCCAATTTGGACCTCCGTGGGGATGCGCTAATGTCTATGGCTATTCCAACGAGATGCTCGCAAAGTACGTGCTCATCACTCTCTTGCCCTATCGGTACCAGGAAACTTAAACCGTGTCTTCTCATAGATGTACGTTCGTGTTCTGGAGCATACTTTGCTGAATCCTGATCGTCCTCCAATAGTTTCCACTGTGGCAAAGTCTGCGAATATCGCGGCAGATGCGATCCTCATCGCGCTGACATGGTGGAAGACCTTCGGGATCAACAAGGCCTCGACGAGACTTGGTGTCCGGACACCACTGGCCACCCTGCTCCTTCGTGATGGTAAGTCATTTGAGTGATGCTGCATCGGACTACGTTTGACATGATGTCTATAGGCACTGCATACTTCCTGTATGTTCTGAGAATGTGTCTCTGCTACATGGGTGACTGACATGGATGCTTTGCTTCAGTATCCTGCTGGCAATCCAGATTATCACAATCGTCAGCAGTCAGATCGGATCTGTAAGCCGCCTTCCTCGTCTTCGTTGCACATTAAATACTCACTGAATCCCATCTTCCAGAGCCTCACAGTCTGGCTGGTATGGCCGTATTTCGACCAGATGTACGCCCATGGGCCATGCTCCAGATTTTGACCTCCGCATACTCACTCCAACTTTTCCCTAGCTTCACCGTGATCTTCCTGTCACGCTTCATGCTCGACCTGCGCGGGCTCTACTTTTCCGAGCACGTCAACGCCGAAGGGAACGCGACGGACACGACGACGCGCAGCGGCCACGTCCTCTCGGACATTCGCTTCACGACCTCGAACGTCGTCGGCAACCTCGGCGCCACGCTCAGCACCACGCTCACGTACTCGGACTTCTCGGCCACATCTTCGGTCGTCTCCTCGCATCCGGAGAGTGGCGGGGGAGAGAAGCAGAAGCAGGGGCAGGGGCAGGGGCAGGTGTGCCCAGATTGGTACGAGGACGAGGTCCCGAAGTATGCGGATCATCCGTTCGAGGAGGGTATGGTGATCCCTATATGGGTGGATGTCCCGAAAGTGGAGGAAACGGAGCTGGAGGAGGTCCAGTCTCCTGTGAGCCCGGTGAGTATTTCGAGGCATCTATATCTATGAACCAGGACTCACAACACCCATTTCCCTCGCCATGTAGGAGTCACCGCAAAATACCTCAGCCGTGTAATGCTTGTAAGTCTGCGAAGCTACCGACTTCCTTGTAAAGGGATGGCTACGAGCATGGTTGGATTATAAGAGCTTTTATTGTACTGTAACTATATACCCTGAGCTATCAAGCCATTGTGCCAGTGAGTATTTATGTGACGATGGGACTTCTCGTCCGACAGAGGCTTCGCCACTAGACGTAAGCGCCTGCACGTGACTGTTGAACTTCGGTTAAGTCTTACCGGTGGCACCACACCGCAGCCATGAGGCCGAACGTTGAACTCGGTACTTCCACCACCACCACCTACGCTCTTCAACCAGCTGATCTAAAGCAGGCCATGCTGTTCAAATCTGCGGGAGATGCCGGCGCTCAGGCGTCCCATGAACTCATAATATTCTGCCACGCGCAAAGTCGCGTGCTCCTCCCGCTTCCTAGGTCCTACGAGGTTTGTTTCAATCTCATGCACGGACGACTGCGTGTTCTGACAGCATATACAGGAGGCGCAGCGGTTAGCACGCGACCAGTTCTCACTATCAGGGGAACTCGTATTCGAGTCCGACGAACTTCTCGAAGGCAGCCACGTTCGGATCCACCCATTAGCGTGGCCGGGCATATGCTCTGTGTTACGCTCTGTGACCGTGAAATCTGCGACAGTGCAGCCACCTGCACCAGTAGCGCGACCACGACCATCCGAAGCGCTTAACAGTGGCTCGCGACGCATGTCTTCCCAGAAGCGGATGTCGGTGGTTGGCGCGACCCCGCTGCGACTCTCGAACGGGACTGTCATTTCTGCAGTGCCAGCAGTTGAAAGGCAGTCGCTCTCCGCAAGAAAAGCGCCTGTCCTATCACCCTCTCCCCGTCCATCCAGCATCATCTTCAGTCACAAAGAGCCAGGCCCATCTGGCGTCAGGAGCCCGCCCTCCGTCAGGAACGTTGCCACGCCGCCCCCCACTTCGAAGATCGAGGAGCTCGACGAGGAAGAGGAGGAGATTCGTATCCTGTCCCCGACGAAAAAGCGCAGCGCTCGTCCCCGCATCATGTCCGACTACGGCATCGAGGAACCGGAACCGGAGGACGATGGCTCCGCCAATGACACCCGCCGTCTTGATGCCTCAGATGACGAGGAGTTCGATCAGCTCGAAGACTCGGAATTGGCCAGTACGAGTGCGTCGAAGCTGCCGGTCTCAAGGTCGCGCAACAGCAACACTTCTCTCGTCGAGCTCGACAGAGAGCCGTCTGCGTCTGGTGCCCGAAAGGCGACCCGGTCTTCTCCTGTGAGGAACCTTGACGGTGAGTCGCGTAATCCGTCTCGTGTACCGCAACTAAATATAACTCTTCACAGCTCCACTCGAACAGCCCAAGATCAAGGCAGAGAAGACAAGGGCGACGCCCGACGGTAAGTGAGCGCATCTTTCATCGCCCATCCCGGAGCTGAGACGTCGTAGCAGTCTCCCAGTCTAGCCAGCCATCTCAGTCCCAGCCGAAGACCGATGAGAGCTTCTTGATTATGATCGAGTATAGTGACGACCCTGAGAGCCGCTCGCTCTTCAAGACGCGCGGACGGCACATGGTGTCCAAGGTGCTAATGCAGGCGTGTCGTACATTCGGTCTTGACGACTACTACCGCAGGTGCGTGTGCTATGCTATGCTAATCATCATTGCGGTGACTTACCTCGCGACCGACAGCGCCCGATTGGTCCTTCTCGTCGAGGAGGCTGACGAAGACGGTGAGATCGTGTACCAGCGGCGCTACGTGTGCAATCGAGACGAAACGATGGGTGAGGCGGGCGCGGAGCCAAATTCCAAGTTCATCGTGGAGCTGGTGTACGAGAATGATGACGAGGATGACGAATGAACAACCTGAGGGGTGAGTTGCTTCTTTGTGTGTCAAGGCCAGCTCTTTGAGTTGTTGTTATCTTTCAGTGCATGTGCGCTTGCGACGCAGCATGAACGGGAGGCACCGACTATTCTTGGAAAATGTATTGTGTTATGACATTTCGAGGCGCTACGAGCTGCATCTGTCAACTGCTTTACGGAATGGAACAATAACCCATCTTGCCGCATGTCGTTCGCTGTCTTGCGCTCTCTGCCAGGCTGAGGTCCTTCAAAGGACCGCAAGACGATGGCAACCTTCCCTCACATCCCAGTTCCGGCCGTCGCGATATCAGACATGGTTGCCTCTGACATTACTCAGGTCCTCCGCTATCAATTGGCTCGCAAGACATCTAAGATCAATACCGTAGGTGGCCCTCATCGATAAGATACTGCGGGCCCACTATGTCTGTTTCAGCTGTGGCTCCTGCGGGTACTGGGGGGAAAACTTTCGCTAGTCCGTTGTTACAAGGTTGGCGATCATTGTACTATCCTTCTGATCCGCCACTAACCACATCCAGTCCAGGACGTCGGCCTGTGCGTGGGCTACACTCAGCGCATTAGTCTCAACTATGCCGTAATGTGTCAAGATACACAAGTTTTCTTGTCCGAAGAATGGTCGACATTCACACTTGCACGAAGCGCCACGACGTAAGTCCTGCCCCCACAAGTGTTTCGAATACCATATGCTCTACCCTATCTAGGTACGATCGACCACGCAAGCCATACAGCAGTGCCTCACCGCTGTGCTTCTGTGTTTACACATTCTAAGTGGCACCTCCATTGTCATGCTAGAATGGGACCACAACACCCGATATCGGAGGCACTCAGTGCGCTCCTCATGGAGCTTGAACAAGTGTCGCGCAGGCTTTTCTCGTCCATACGCGCTCAAACCTTCAGGGCAACCATTCCGGCGCTGACCGCGTTGACATGACGTGTGACCTTCCCGCCGGTATGTCCATCCGTGGAGCCCTTCCGAATTCTCATCTCGCTGTCCTAGCTGTCTTCTACTTAAGGCCACGATAGCAATGTCTCATCCTCCAGAGCAAGCACACCCCTACCATTCCGTCGAAGGCACATCACAGACTTTCCGACATGTCGTACTCGTACGGGCACAGTGCGCTCATACGGAATCCATCCAGGGTGTAAGTCGTCCTCTCTGATTGCACGCACACGCTGAGACGTTTCTTAGCGTCATCCAGAATTACTGTATCATGGCGTCTTCCGGTTGGTCAATTTCCCTTTGACAAGTTGAATTATTGGCCAATGCTGATCCTGTCTAGCGCTCTTGTGGTACGATTTTGGCCTCACCCTTACCACCGAAATCCAGCGCGTATGGCACCGGGAATTCTCCTTCCTCTCAGCCGCGTACATCTGCATGCGTTACAGCGTTCTCGTTGACAGGGCCACTCTGATCCTGGAGATCCTGCTGCGGGACGCAGATAATAAGGCGAGTTCGATCACTTCGTGTGTCTTCTCGGATATCGCGGAGACTTACTACGCGCCTGCTAGACGTGCAGCATACTGACGCACATGAACGATATAACGTACATTCTTGGCCTACTCGCGAGCGCGGCCATAGTCATCATCCGGGTTTACGGGATCTCGGCTAAGAATTGGAGGTGGCTTCCCATCGTCTTGCCTCTGAACCTCGTGCGCCCGATCCTATACGCGGTGAGAGTGCACAGCATTCGCACCAAAAACGGCGTTGCTGAAGCCATCTCACAGATAGAGAGTGCGCGATACTACGCCGTCCAGGGAGGGCCTCCCTTTGGGTGCACTTACGTGTACACAATGTCTGAAGCATCCTTGGCACAGTGAGTAACAGCTTTACCCTTCTAGTAGCAATTCTCATGAGGTGTTCGCAGCTGTAAGTTTCACACAATGGCGACCGCGGACTTAGCCTGAAACCACTGCAGTCACAACTATCTCGTCCACGACTATGCTTGCGTCGCACGGCATCCTCGTGTTCGTCACTATGGTCAAGACGTTCTCAATTCAGAGACACACATGGAGGAGCCGCCTGCGTATGCCGCTGACGACACTGCTACTAAGAGATGGTAAGCAATAGAGTCTTCTGAATGCCTCCTAAGGTCTTACGGCTTCCCAGGGATCCTGTTCCTTATGTACGCCCGATTCAGACCACTGAAATCACGATGCCCCAGTATTGAACTAGAGCGTAGCATCTTGGTGTTCAATGCTTTCGCCAACTTCTACGCCACTCCGGTACGTATGCGTTATTTCTTCGGTCGCTCCTCTGATATCTCACGGTTCGCATAGAAAGACGTATGTATCACCTCGCATATCTCCTAGCTTCGTACAGAGCATTCACGGTGCAACATAGAGTGCCACGATCTTCCTCGTATGGCCATACTTCTACGAAATGTGTGTGCGATCTCGAGTGCTCTTGTGACGACCGGAGCTAACAGACTCTTCAGCCTCAACGTCATCATCCTCTCACATTTCATCCTCGACATCCGTGGATTGCACTGCGCTCCTACAGGAGATCGTTGGACAACCTCAACCCTCCCCGTGTTTGCGATGCCCCCGATGCAGTTCTCCCTTCCGACCACTGGCAGCAGCCTTCCAGCACAAGCATGTCCCTCTCCGGAGACGGAGGGGAATGCCCCGTCAAGCTTGCCAGAGGATACCCTGATAGCGCTCGCTGAGGGCGACATTACCGAGGAAGATGTCGATGGGGCGTGGCTGCAGCGTTTAGACCTGGGTACAGTACGGTGACTTATCGGATGCGAAGGTATGTGATTGGTCGCGTATACTCGAGTTCTACGAAGTAACCAATCGTCGTACTCAAAGGTGCCAGTAGAGGATAACTATGTACACTATTCTTTTGTCCGATTTCATTGTTCACTAATTATGTAATCAATAGCGGGCGATTGTTGGTTCCAGTCCGGATCGGAGGCCAGCCGAGGATGGAGAGATCGCGTCGTGTGCCCAGGGGGCGGTGGGTATTCGATCGCGACGAAACTTACACGATGGCGGAAGCAGAGACGGGAGCCGATTTAAAACTCACCATAGACACGTTGGTCTACGAGAACCATGTCAAAGATGGTGAATAGAGGTGTGTTCTCGCCCTGGATGAGAGGCCGAATGCTGACAGGACTCGGAACCTGCGCATAGCTTCGACTTGATGTGTGTACTTCATACGCAACGATGAGTGGCGTCGCGCGCTGTTTCGAGGACACTGATGTACGTCTATGGCGTGCGTGTTGTATCCTTGGAAGCAATGCAGACCGCATCTGTCAATCAGGCAGCCGTCGTCGTTGTCCGCCTCCCACTTATCTCGAGTCCCGTCCCGCTCTGAACCGAATGACGCGTAGAGCTGTCTCTCGATCCAGCCTTATGACTGCCTCCCGAGTCTGTCGTCTCACCTTTCTACTGCATTTGCTCGGTGTGATGACCCCCGGTACTCCTTGGGACCTCCCCAATGACCTTCTACTCCCGTTCGTAATATGCTGATATCTCCATATTTGCTAAAAATCCCGGACCGGCACCGACGTGATCCGTACCACACGAACTATAGCGAACAACATGGTGGCCGGCGTTTTGGTACAAGGTCTGTCGAGCCCTTCCTCTAGCTCTTCAATCCGCCGCTCACCACAGTGTCCACACTGGCAGGGCGTCGTGCTGTGCACTCAAGCCGTGCTGTGTTGCTCTAAACTACGTCACAAAGTTCCATGGATCCCTCTGACAGGAGTACATGCCGTGTCTATATTGCGTTCATTACTACGCCTTCGTAGTCCTGACAGTTGACTAGGACCGACATGGCGGTCCCAGCGCAAGCTCGACTGTCGGCACGTCAACTTCAAGCCCCGGCGTATCAGCTGAATGCGAACTATGGGCTTCTTCCGTATATCCGGTTGAAAACCTGTTCTATCGTGAGTGAGATACGGTCCTTCTCCATCCCCATCCCCTTTCAGCGCCGAGTGACAACGTCAACATACAGGGGTACCATCTCAGCGCTGACCGCAATGGCGTAACGTGGGAGGTGACCTACCCAACGCGGTCCTCAAGCTTCGACTTCCCTGCCTCGTCGCTACATATATTAAGCCTGCAAGGCAAGGTCTTATTACATCAATGCAAGTGCACTCCTGACGCAACCACTCAAAGCCGCACAGTGGACATGTCGTACTCGTACGGACACAGTGCGCTCATACGGAATCCCTCTAGAGTGTGAGCGACCCTCCTTCACCAGTACTCCTCGGCTTATAACTGAGTATATCACAGTCTTACCCAGAACTACTGCATTATGGCGTCTTCCGGTACGTCGCCTACAGATTAGGTGCTATGACGCTCATCAGACATCCTATTGCTAGCACTTCTGTGGTATGACTTCGGGTTGACGCTCACCGCGGAGATCGAACGAATATGGCGCCGCGAGTTCTCTTGCGTCTCGCTCGCCTATGTGTGCATGCGGTTCACCATGCTCATTGACAGGGCCACTCTAGTCCTGGGATTTCTGCTATGGGCCGCCGACAATGAGGTCAGTCAAAATTGCCTCTTGCACCTATGTCCCGGTCGCTCATGATGCGTCTACCAGACGTGCAGCATTATCACGCACATCAATGATGTGGGGTACATCCTGAACCTTCTTGCAACCGCCGGGATCGTCATAATCCGCGTCTACGGGATCTCCGCGAAGAACTGGAAGTGGCTTCCCATCGTCTTGCCGCTCAATCTCGTCCGCCCGATCTTGTACGCGGTGAGTGTTCATTGTGTTTGCTACTTTGCACCCGTCTGGTGACAATGGTTCCTAGATAGAGAGCGCACGGTACTTCCCCGTCCAGGGAGGTCCTCCCTTCGGATGCACTTATGACTACACCTTGCCCGAGGACGAGTTAGCGCAGTAAGTTGTAGTTTCTTAGTTGCCCCCTCTATGATGCTGCAATTGAATAAACTCATGGTTCCTTCCCCGCATAGTTGTAAGTTCCTTCCGATCCTTCATTGCGGCCTCGACACAGCCTGAAGCAGTGCAGTCACAACTGTAGCGGCTGCAACGATGGTTGCCTCTCATGGCATTCTCGTCTTTGTTACCCTGGTCAAGACATTCCGCATCCAGAAGCTCGCATGGAAAAGTGGCATGCACACTCCGCTAGCCACACTGCTACTCCGGGATGGTGAGTGGATATTCGACTGCATTCCACAATGGGCGCTGACGTGCCTTCGTCACTATCTCTAGGTATCCTATTCCTCATGTGCGTACTAGTCAGCTGACTGGACGGACAGAGATCTGACATAGCGTATAGATTGCTTGTGTTCAACGCCTTCGCGAACTTCTACGCAACCCCGGTATGTGTCAATCCTTCCTTGCTTCGCTCGAGTCGCGACGAAGTCTGACGACATGCATAGAAGGATGTATGTGTCCGCTCGCTTCTTCTCTCCCTTGCGACGCGTTGAACAGCCTATGATGCAACAGAGTGCTACGATCTTCCTCGTATGGCCTTACTTCTACGAAATGTGCGTAACATCCGAATCAGTCTCCATGTCGCTGCTAGGCTGAGATCTTTTCTAGCATCAACGTGATCATCCTGTCCCACTTCATCCTTGACCTTCGCGGACTCGCGGTTGAATCAACAGACGATACAAACTCGACACCAAGCCACGTCATCCAGTTCAAGGTGCCGAAAACTGGAACCGTCCGATGCGCTGCTGCCACGCCGGAAAGCTGAATACATCCTCCTCTGGAGGAAAGGCAACAATGGGGTGTGGCTCTTTTGGTAGCGCGTTCGAGGACTGAGCAAGTTGAGCCCATAATGTCATCGAAGCAGCCAAATTCCATCGTTGAAGGGGGATGAGACGTTATTATTCGAGCTTGGACTTTCCGAATTCTGTACAGCCATGGTTCGGAGCCCTTGCCCTCCTCGTCCCAAGTCGCCTCGTCTTGGTTCACCTTCGAGGCTTCGCCTGATCTTACGACATGGCAGTTTCAGCTCGGAGTCTGTGAAGCATACCTGGCGCCCCTGCTATTTGGTATCCTGCTACAGGAATGTCGTCGCAGATCCAAAGTGTATGTAATCTTTCTCAAGCTCCACTTTCCTCCAGCGCACTACGAGCACCATTTTCTAGGTCACATAGTCCTCGGAACGTAGTCCGATTGTCGGACTATGCGGCGGATTAGCCCGCGATCCCATCCTTAGCAACGCTCGTCGCCTTTTCCGGCTTCCCGTGATACGTGCGAAGTTGATGGTCACGCTGCTCACAGACCTCTCGAACATCAGCGACCTTCTGCGCGCATGCTCGAGCGGAGCCTGCGCATGCGAATGCAGGGTAGTAGCCGGCTGTACACCTGGATGCTAGCACGTCGCCAGCCCACGCACTGGTGGTGCATCGGTGCATCGCTTCGGATCGTGTCACTCGGGCGGATTGGGGAACGTCCACTCATATATGAAGACCATGCTCGCCATCCTGTCAATTCTTCAGACTCAAGACCATTGTCCACCACACCCGTTTCCACATGATTTGCCTCGTCTACGTCGGCTTTGGCCTCCTCTGGTTTTCTCACGGTGTTTATGCTGCTCCGAGAAGCGTCGTTCCTAGTCCCCACTTTGTCCCTCTACATTCAACGCCATCCGACTCCGCTGTTACACTCACCTTAGCTCTTCCTCCGACCAATATCGAGGGTCTTCACACAGCCTTGTACGACGTAAGCAACCCTGCTAGCCCAAAGTATGGAAAGCATCTCTCGAAAGCCGAGGTCAGTGTCCATCCAGAAGCTCACATCGGTGATCATGCTCACCTACCAACAGGTCGAAGCATTTGTCGCCCCGAAGCCCGAGAGCATCAAGGCCGTGACAAATTGGCTCGCGACGCACGATCTCAAGCCAGAGGTAGTCTCGTCTTCGGGAGACATGCTCCGCATCAACCTTCCTGTCTCCACGGCCAACTCGCTCTTGAGCGCGAACTTCACCGAATTCCTAGACAAGAACACGCACACAACGTTGACCAGGACCTTGTCGATCACGATTCCTGCGGAGGTGGAGGACCACGTTCAGTTCGTCTTCCCTACCACGCAGTATGTCTCCACGTCGGCCGGTTGCGAGCCCACACTGATGTAGGACCGTGACATTAGGTTCATCTCGGCGCCGATCAGCAGCCGGCCTTCGGTTGAGGTGGTTCAGCCGCCCAAGTCGTTGTCCAAGAGAGCTACGCCGCCAGCCATGTGTTCTCAACAGATCTATCCGGAGTGCCTGCAAGACCTATACAACATCCCGACGGCTGCTGCGTCGGCATCGAACAACAGTCTCGCTGTTAGTGGCTACCTCAGCGAGATGGCTACCGAAGATGATCTCAGCGTACGTGGGGTCCGAGAAAGCAGTCAAGCGATGCTAATCGTGACGCACAGACCTTCTTCACTTCACTTAGGACGGATGTTGCCACGGCGCCGACGTTCGAGATCGTCTCCGTCGACAGTGGTATCACCTCCGGTAACGGTACTCTTGAGGCGGTGCGTGACCTTGTAGTCTCAGCTACTATCTTCATCCTAACCCCGCACATCAGAGCCTCGACATCCAGTACACCGTGGGCATAGCGACTGGCGTTCCGACCACGTTCTACTCTGTTGGCGATAGTTCAGCCACCGGCTTCATCGATCTCGTCAACTACTTCCTCGCCCAAGATGAGGTCCCATTGGTTCTCAGCACGAGCTACGGGTTCAACGAAATCGGATTCACCGGCTCCGAAGACGTTGCGCAGTAAGCTATTCTTGATATACAGCCCTAGGAACGCAGACTCACAGCAATGTAGGACATTCTGCAACGCGTACGCGCAACTCGGTGCCCGAGGCACGAGCGTTATATTCTGCTCTGGAGACAACGGCGTGTACAGCTTCGGGTACAATAGTCAATGCAGCGCCGCAGGGACTACTTTCGGCCCTACCTTCCCCAGCACCTGTCCTTTGTGCGCCCTCTTCTGTTCTCTCGTGCTCATGACGCTGACATGCTCGTAATCCTCGCAGCCTGACGTCCGTCGGCGGCACGCAAGGCATCAACCCCGAAGTTGTCGCGCCTTTCTCTTCTGGGGGCTTCTCCAACATCTTCGCGCGGCCAGACTACCAGTCCTCCGCGGTCTCCTCCTACCTCGCCGCCCTCGGCAGCACCAACTCTGGCTTGTACAACACGACCGGGCGCGGGTTCCCCGACGTCTCCGCGCAGGCGCTCAACTACCTCATCCGCGAGAGCGGCGCATGGGAGCTCGTCCTGGGCACGAGCGCGTCGACGCCGACGTTTGCGAGTATCGTCGCACTCCTCAACGATGAGCGGCTGAAGGCGGGCAAGGCCCCGCTCGGGTTCGTCAACCCGCTGCTGTACTCGCAGGGCGCGAATGCCTTCAATGATATCACGAACGGGACGAATAACGGGTGTGGGGCGGAGGGCTTCCCGGCGCTGGCTGGCTGGGATGCGGTACGTGTTTGTTCATCGTGTACCCTCTATTTCTGAACTGATTGCGTTACGACGTGACAGGCAACTGGGCTGGGTACGCCGGACTATTCCAAGCTGCTGAGCGTCGTGATGGCCGCAGCGCAGAGCACATAGTATTGGCAGATGTAAGCCTCTTGAATAGATGTCATACCTGATGCACCCGCGCGAGCTTCATGCAGACTGGCAGTATGAGCAGAGCACATGCATGCCAGCATTACCCGCGTCGCCACTTGAACATAGTTAGGCGTGTGCGCCGGCCTCCAAGCAGAGGCAGTACCGTGGACAGCCTGGACGACGTTTGGCCCGCGAGAGATTCGAAATGGCGAACGCGGGACACCGGGCCGGGAGACGATGACATCGTGGGGGATCGAGATTAGCGGGCGGTGCGCGCTGTGGCACGGCCGACAGTCCTTGGCACAATACCTGTTCTCTCCTTGTCTTCTACCACCACTGCTATTCCGCTAGGCTATACATCCCTCTCTCCGGCTAAAGCCAAGGTATATAGGTCGCGATCGTTGCTTGCTCTCGTCCCTCACTCTTATACCCGAACCATCACCCAGCAATCCGATTATCTCCTATACTTGAAGACATGTCCTACGGTGGTGTAAGTCCGCCTTTCGATCGTCTCGCCGCTCTATATGCGTGAAGAAACGCGTACAAGTATTCGCAAAGCTCACACGCTGCTCAGGGATACGGCGGCGGATACGGTGGCCAACAAGGTGGTGGCGGATATGGTGGAGGTGGATATGGTGGTCCTCCGGGATACGGTGGCGGAGGCCCAGGACCCGGCGGCTTCGCGCCCGCAGGGGCTGGCGCGCCTCCCGGCGCAGACCCTCAGTGAGTACTCACGCACTCCGTTATATTGAGATCAAAGTGCAAACGTTCGTACGCAGGCTATGGAGCTGGTTTTCTGCTGTCGATACCGACAGATCTGGGCACATCACGGTGACAGAGCTTCGTAAGTAACCACGCTTGGCCCTCCTGTCGGACTCAGCTCACGAGATAACGTAGAGAAGGCATTGATTAACGGCGACTGGAGTCGTGAGTAAAATGATCTCTCTCGGAAGTCTACTCGATTGCTCACGCCATGTGGCGATGAATTAGCCTTCGACCTTGATACTGTCAAACTTCTCATGACCATCTTCGTGAGTGCTCCTCTTGCTGCTCGCAATTGGTCTTTTTGACTTTGAGAACGTATCGTGCAGGACACGGATCGGAGCGGAACGATTGGCTTCAACGAGTTCTCCGGTCTCTGGAAGTACATCAAGGACTGGCAGAACGTCTACCGCCACTTCGATAGGGACAACTCGGGCTCGATCGATGGTCAAGAGCTCCAGCAGGCTCTCCATCAGTTCGGCTACAACTTGTCGCCGCAGCTTCTACGCCTCGTCGAGGCCAAGTACGGTAAGCATATACTAGTCCATTTGTTTCCCGTTGCCCCATCCCTGCACATATGCGCCCTTCTACGACCTTTGACGCCGCCACCACGCATACATCCCCTTCCCCAATATACCGTCCAGCCTATATGCGCATACACAGTCTTCTGCTTTTCGCCCCCTTTCCGCGCCATACACATCGTCTTCCCCTCAAATCTGAGCACGAGCACGCGACTGACCGGTCTCCCCTCACGGGGTAGACTTCGCCACAGGATCGGGCCCAAGTGCACGCCACGGCGCACCCCCGCAGGGGATCACGTTCGACCGATTCGTGCGCGCGTGCGTCGTCATCAAGCAGATCACGGAGACGTTCCAGAAGCTGGACACGGACCGCGATGGATGGGTGCAGATCAACTACGAGCAGTTCATGCACACCGTGCTCAGCTTGCCGTGAGCGCCTGCGTCGGCCCCATTTCCCGTGTTCAAGTCGTGGCACTGGCCGGAAATGGTGGACATTCGCGAGGGAGGAGAATCGTGACATACGATGTATGCTCGCATGCGTATGCGCGCGAAGAGGAAAGAGAAGTCTATATGGTAATGTACTCCTTGGATACTTGACTGATGTCTTCATGTATCATGTTTGGCGAAAACCAATTGTATCCTCCAGATGACACGGCCTGCGAGATATCCGAGACGGACAACAAGCATCCACATGTATGGCAGCCGGACGCGGTGCTCGTCCCGTCTCCTAACCTTTGTGACTTTGGCCCCTCCGAAAAGAACGGCACCTCGAGCTTGCTGCTGGAGGTTGGGCGACTTCAAAGCCCCTTGGAGGCGGGATGATCTCCTCACCCTGTGGGGCTTCTCGCGAGGGCTTCTGTCACCTACGATAATGTGCCCGCTTCTACCCCTAGCCGTGCGGCGCTCTAGCAACTGCCAACCTGGCGGGGGGACTGGGATCCACAGGCAGGCAGATCGACTGCATCTGCACCAGAAACGAGACTCGCCTGCGGGAAGACAGATGTCTCACAACCCTTCCAGTAAGATAGACAGCAACAGCACAACATACAATACACACAGTACATATATCACCTCGACATCGTATAACGTACAGCACAGCAGATAGAACAACACAAAAGAACTGTACAGGACGAGAGAAATGCCGTACGTAGCCGGGATACAGGAGCAATAGCTAGAGCAAATCGGTCCGAGACGATATATAGACAGGTGCCAGAAACCGGAACGATACTTACCCAAGAGTAGGCTGAGGTGTCTGTCATGCGACGACGCGGCTCACGCGACGACACGCACTGCCAGCTCGTGCACCAAGTCGCCGTCACCGCCGTCGCTATCATCCTCGTCATCGTCACCGCCGTCGCTATCATCCTCAGCCAACTCGCACACTGCGAGCTGCTGCGGATCGATGAGATACACCGGCATGCCGGGAGGGTGGCGGACGCGGATGTAGCGTAAGAAAGTGGCGATTGCCCGAGAACGAGACAACGGATCGCCGTTGTGCTCGCATCGGGTACTGTGCAGCGACGAGGCAACGGAGTCGGAGGAGTTGCTGGAGACAGAACAACGCCGGTCGCTGTGGCGCAGCTTGCGGGCCTGCTTTATTGTCGAGGATATGTCCGTTATCGATGGCGTCGCTGGAGGGACACAGGTCGAGACGGCGATGGAGACAGGGAGAGCTACAGGCACGACAGCATCGGGAGCTGGGAAATCATCAGGCGACGCTGACGCGGCTTCGTTGAGTGGCGTGGCGACCTGTTGAACCGCCTGCTCTCCCATGTTCGCGGGGTCAATGGGCTGTACCGGGGCAGGTAGAGTGTGCGAGTTGTCCGCCGCTACATCACCTGCTGTTCGTCAGTCAAAAATCACGGTGAGGGCATGGAGAAAGCGCTGACCTGAAGGGTGAGCGCCCTCCCCACCCGCCTCTCGCTGGTCTCTTTCAGCAGCTAGCCTTTGCCGTTCTCGCATACTGGTCGTCTGTGTATGGGAAAGTGAGTCACCTAACCAGCTGCGCGTGCAACAGTGGACATACCGAGATCTCTGAACGAATTTCTCTCACGTCCTGGCATATCTTGCGCATCTTTCGCGTCAAGCCTCTGAGCCAATTGGTGAAGTCTTCGATATAATTCTTGGCGGCAAGGGTCCGGAGCCGAGTCTCCTCTGCACTGGCCCGATGCCTGGATACGTGGGGTCAGCAACTTTTAAAGCGTCAGCAGTCAGACTGTTTACGCACCACGCTAGTTTCGTCCGGAAGTCATCAGCGGCGTCTACAGGAACAAGTCCTTCTTCCTTGCAGGAGAGAAGAAGGCCATCCGTGTCGTCTAGCATGTCGAACATCGTGTGCAAGTTCTTCGAGGGCAACTGCGTGTTGACAAAGGACCATGTGCCCAGGAGAGCAAGGACGATGCTGAGCACTCCGAGGAGGATGCTCCACAGCGACTGGAAGTCCATCATTACCAGCACGGAGGGGTAGGCGTATGTGGGGAGGGGCAGCTATGAGTGGCGTAGTTGAAAGGCGGTGTAAACTCGGGTGGCGAAGGAGGGAACAAGGAGGAGATTGACCCGGCTGGGCAGGCTGTACATATATACCGATATGCACTGGCAGACTCGTGGACGGCATGCGCATCAGAAGAAGACAAACATCGGACTGAGCGCAGGATGACACACCCCCACTACTAACATGATCTCAAGCCACTGGCAGCCCATGGATGATTGGATACCGCCAGTCCGGGAGCTCCTTGCCCGAGAGCAGGAGATCGCGTTAGTAGTCTCACGGACATATGCATCTGTATGTTGTCGGGTAGCACTGCATCCAATATTAGCATTTGCATCCTCAACAACAGTGCTCACTCGATCGGGGTATGAGAGAGTCGCCATCGTTGCTAGGCGGAAGGCCGCGGCCGGGTGAACCTGGAACATAGGAAGGCGAAAACAAAGGAGGAGACGCCCACGGCAATTGGGCCGAATGCCACAATTGGCAACTTAGGACTTTGTTCGCACACTGTCACTGGCTAGTTCATGTACGTCCGACGAGCCAAACCTGGTTACTGGTCCCCTTCCCGTCTCGACCATCCAGAAGCCAGCAAGTAGATGGTGGATACCAGCAAACTGCCTAGCTATGCTTTTTTGTCTCCGGAGACTGCACAACGACAGGAGGAACGGACTCGGAAAGGGGGTTACAAGCTGATACCTTCCGAAGTCAAGTGGAGGGAACGTCAACCCGACCTTCACAGGAGAGGATACACCCTCAGGCGACGATACCACAAGGACTGGGAGCCTTCATGGCAAGGAACAAACATAGATGCAGATTTTTGCGAAGACTCCATCCTCCTCATGGTACGTACGCACGTTGAGTTTGCTGAACCTAAACGCGACTGACTACTTCTTGTAGAAAGCACAAGTGATTGATGCCACGCGTGCTGATGGAACTCTGGTGGCCATCAAGAGCATCCCCGCCGGAAGCCGTGAAGTAGAAATTGCCCAATTCCTAACGTCCCTCCGACATCCGGAAAACCACTGCGTACCCGTGCTCGATGTCATCCCCGACTCCCTCTACCCTGGCCGTAGTCTCCTAGTTATGCCATACCTCCGGCCTTTCAACGATCCCGAGCTGGCTATCGTAGGCGACGTCATCGACTTCGTGAGCCAAATGCTCGAGGTACGTGGGCCAAACCACCGTCGCGATTCTTGACCCTGAATCATGATTAGGGTCTCGCATTCATGCATGCAAACAATGTCGTACATCGGTGATCTATTTTTCCTCCGCGAATATAGTAGCCGTACTGATACCGTTTAAAAGAGACATCGCCGCGCTCAACGTCATGATGGATGGATCCCCACTCTACCCGCGCGGCCACCATCCAGTCCATCGGAGCTATTCCTTAGACATCATCAACGAAGTGAAGCCATTACCTCGCGCGGACAATCCCGTGCGGTACTACTACATCGACTTCGGCCTCTCAGAGCGTTTCTCCCCGGGCGCGTCGTCGTTGGTGGTTGGAGATGTAGGTCGCGACGCTGAGGTTCCCGAATTGTCGTCAACAGTTCCATATGACGGCTATAAAGCCGACATATATGCTCTCGGAAACCTATTCTATAAAGAGCTCGTTCAGGTGCGCTGTTGGCGGTTGTCTACTCTGTTGACCACTTGAGTTGACTTCGACGTAGAATCACAATAACGTGGACTTCTTGATGGAGTTGATCGAACCTATGAAGCAGCGCGAACCAGCGGCAAGACCCTCCGCTCATAAACTGGTTTCAAACTTCAAAGAAATCCGGGATCGCCAAAGTCCCTCTTCCTACCGTTGGCGACTGGGATCCAAGTCAGAACCAGCCTACGAGCGAATGTTCAACGATACTGTGGCCGTCGCACGGGAGGGCCTGAGCCAACTACGGCGACTAGTCAAGTAACGCTGTACCTCCATCTCATGTGAGCATCATATTCCTTTTAAGTAGGCGTTCAGCTAATATTACTATACTAGTGAACTCCCAATGGTATGACCGCCCCGGTTGTGTATTGTTATCATTGCTTTCGACACCCGCATATGCTACGTTCTCAAAGCTCTGTACTCCTCCATAGTAATCTGTATCTTTATCCGTTGCGCGAGACGCGATCGGACCTTGCGATCTTGAAGATCAATGCTTGCAAGTCCCGTAGCATGTAGGCGCCCGAGGACTTCATCCTCAGCCCAGGTGCGGAACGATCCCCGTCACTTCGTTGAGTGATGAATCATGGGTGAATTTTCCTCGTATTATCTGAGTAGGGCACAGGAAAGCGACGTATGCGCGACATGCGAGGACGTTTTTCTGCTCTCCTTCCAGGAGGTCCCCATACCCATTCCACTGCAGGAAACCTTCAAGCTCCCGCTCCGTCAGAGTCAGCAGTCACTTTCGTCATAAACACAACAACACAATAACGTACAGGGCAAGGGTACAAGTACAAGAATGTTTGGCCCTTGGATACGACATGGACAACAGCACGTGACAATACGACAACAACTCGCGAGACTCGCAACCGCGTACACATTGGCATTCGATAGAGATATCCCCACGATGGATGAACGTGAAGACTAGCAACAAAATGTCGATTATGCTTACCCCTGGTGTTCTGCTTGTGGGCAGAAGAGCCAAGGCGATCTGTGCCCTAAAGACTCTAGATGCGACTACGACAAGTAGCAGATTCGAGTCACGCAGGCAGATGGACGTGCACCGTGACCGGATTGCTGTCCTCCCACTGAGGGTAAACGAGGTGCTTCGACTTCTCTGAGGATGCCGCGGTCGATGGTGGCAACGCGCTCGGGTGGGCGGCCATGTGAGGGATTGTGGTAGTCGTAGAACGGAAGAACCGGGTGAACGATCTGAGCCGACCGACGATCCCATGTCGTTTCTGATGCTCGACTGCAGTACCATCGTGGTCACTTTCGGTCTTGTTGGATCGACACAGCACTACTCTCGTGGCGGGGCGTAGGTCGGTAGTCGGTGTACGATAGGCTATTGGTGGGAGAAGTTGGTGGTGCGGCAACTTATCGAGGCTCTTGCTATCCGCATTCGTATGAGGAACAGCAGCGGCGCAGATAGAGCCGGGGATGGAGGTGTGCATAGGGAATGTTGGCGGTGTGATACAGTCCGATGAAGGATCCGGGTCGTCCGAGTGAATAGCGCTGACTTGTTTCGCCATCGCTGCGCTGATCGGACGATCCGGCAATATCAGGTTGGAAACTTCCTCTGCAGAGAGGTCAGGTTGGACATTACGACTATGGGCGGGGAGTCTCACCTCGGCGCGCAAACTGGACGAGCGTAAGGTTGGTAGTGCAACCCATGCTCGTCAACCGCTGTCTTCCTTCAGAGCTAGTGGCCTGATGTCCTCACAGTTAGACTTGGAAGAGACATAGATGTGCTCCACTTACGGCGATCTGGGCACGGATGCCACTCAAGGTGTCCATGACATCCGATATCCTCCCCGACAAGCCCGCCATCCACAGCCTCCACTCGTGCCACCGCCCGTTGATGTTATACACAGTAGCCCTGTACTGATCCGCGCGGAGTTTCGCGCTATGTGGTGCATAGTGCGTGAGATGAGATGGCACGGCGCAGGCACTGAGTAGTACGTACGACCAGATGCGAGTGTGGAAGAAGCGGTCGTAGTACGCATAGGTGATCGTTCCTTCGGCGAGTGCGGAGTGTAGGAGCCCTTCTGTTTCGGAAAGAAGGACGTCCAGCTCTCGCATCTTGGACGACGGCATTGCATTCTTCAGCCAAGTCCAGAGCTGCGGAACCAGAAACACGGTGCCAATCAGGCTCGCCACGAACCCCCACGTCTCGATGCCCATGCTAGTACTTGACATGGTGATATGCCAGCTATAAGCTGCAAAGTGGGAGCGAAATCAGAGA
Organism: Lentinus tigrinus ALCF2SS1-7; assembly: GCF_003813185.1. Lineage (NCBI taxonomy): Eukaryota > Fungi > Basidiomycota > Agaricomycetes > Polyporales > Polyporaceae > Lentinus > Lentinus tigrinus. The sequence goes on from NW_027137961.1 coordinate 158,792, forward strand.
TGACGGCGGACAGGGCAAGAGAGGACAGTTGTTGTCAGTGTGGAGGAGGTACAGAAATTGAGGGAATTCATCGCATCCAGGTGTGATTGTGCACATATAACTTGAGCAGGGGGCACTAGCTGCATCGTGTCCGGAACGTGGGCAAAGGGCGCACATGCAGCAGAAAGCAAGGGGATACGCACGGATATGCATCGGCCAAGGCCATCTCGGACGCAATACATCCTCCATCGTGCTTGCCACCAGCATGAGCACTGGTCTGTCCCGCCGATGGGCGTACGCGTCCAAGCTGTTGTTATCACGCACACGGGCGTTCCAGCGTGCTCGAACATACTTGCCAAATCGGGCAGTCCACGCACCGACCACGTTGAACGGCCCATCGCTCCAGCGCTCTTCGCAGCTCCGTTCTCCGCTCCCATCTTGCTTCTGCTCAGACTATGCTCGCCGCTGGCCAACAAAAAAGGTTTCCCCGACATGCGGTATTGAGCGATGATGAAGTCGCCCGTACCGCCCGTACCACCGAACTCGGCGCCTACAATCTCATCCCATCCGAGCTTTTCTGGCAGGCAAGATACCGTTACCTAGAGCAACATGGTTACCTCTTGAGACCCAGATATACACCTGGCTGGAGTCCGTCATGGACAGGCACAAATCTCGATCCTACATTTTGCGAGGATTCTATTCTCTCGATGGTCGGTGAACATTATTGATTTACTGTGGACTACTAACCATCCACGGGTGTAGACTGACGATGTCATGGACGCCAAACGTCGTAGCGACAACAATCTTGTGGCCATTAAGTCTACCATGAAAACAGAGGAGATACGCATTGCCCAATATTTGTCGTCTATCCGGGACTCCCAGAACCACTGTGTACCGGTCCTCGACGTCTTCGCAGACCCCTTCAACCCTCAGCTGCTTCTCCTTGTCATGCCTTATCTGAGACAATTCAACGATCCAAATTTTGGTTTCGTCGGTGAGGTGATCGACTTCATGGACCAGTCATTAGAGGTACGTGACCGCGATCGCCAGCGTCAGAGCCACATTAACAGGAAGGCAGGGGCTTGCCTTCCTGCACCGAAACCTTGTAGCGCATCGGTAAGTCGTGTCGCAACACATCATATCATTTTAAAACACGTATGCGTTACAGTGATATCGCCGTCCAAAATCTCATGATGGATGCGAGGCCGTTATATCCCCAAGGACACCACCCCGTCAAGCGGAACCACACGCCAGACGGCATGTACAGGATCTCTCCCCTTTCTCGGACGGACCGGCCAGTACGATACTACTACATCGACTTTGATCTTTCCGTCCGCTTCCCCGTCGGAGGTTCCACATACGTCGTCGGAGACGTCGGACGGGACACGGACGTCCCGGAGTTGTCCGAAGACATTCCCTACGACGCCTTCAAAGTAGACGTCTTCGCACTCGGAAACCTATTCTACAAGGAATTCTTCCTGGTGAGTTGAGTCGTGTCCCCCTCACCCTCGGCGCAACCTCCGCAACCTCGCGGAGCTGACGGCCATGGTAGCAATTCAACAGCTTGGACTGGATGTCCGAGCTACTCATCAACATGAGGCAACCCCAACCGAAAGCGCGGCCAACGATCGACGAAGCAGTCGCCCTCTGGAAGGGCATCAAGGCGACACTCCCGAGCTCTTCGTATCGCCAACGGCTCAGCTCGAGGTCGGAGCCGGCTATCGAGCGCGCCTTCAACGACACGGTCGCCGCAGCATGGAACGGGCTGTACTCCCTGAAGAAGCTCGTCCACTAAGTGTCTCTATTAGTGGTTTGTGGTAAGTGCTCCAATGCCATTGCGAGCCTCGGGACTCCCTCACGCCTGTCAACAGGTGTATTATCTGTCGTACAATTATTTGCTGCTTTCGAACGTCATCGGTCTTGCTTTCGTGTTTGTCGATGCTCCACCTCTTCCGAAATTCCTATGTACTTTGGTGCGCGCTCTACTATACTACGGCTCTTTGAGGTTGCAGGTAGGTCTCTCGCCTTGGTGCTCCACAATGAGACTAACATGTTGAATCTCGCAGGTCAGGCCATGTACCTATCGACTACTGTTGAATAAACTTGATAAATGTTCACGCTTGCCTGTGCGTCGGCGTGGTGCATACGCCGCAAGCCCTCCGTCCTCTATGGGTGAGCTCAAGCTTGATGCCGAATTATTCTCAATTTAGTACGTGTAATCTCTTTCGCGAAACCGCTCAAGGTGTCTGAAAGCGCGATCGCAATCTACAGAGTGGTGGAGGGGAGATTGCCGTTGCGTAACACGCACGCCTTCTTCGCACCGGCCCGATAGGCGTGCATGCTGCATCATGCATGGTGGTACGGGCGGTCCTGTCATTTGGGGATAAATGAGCGCGTACTGCTCAGGCTCATTCCCATGCGCGTAAAAAGCCGCGTGAGTACAGGATCGGCATGTGCCTGGCGTCATGCGTCACCCCTGGCCGATGAGGAGAACTGCTCGTGCTCCGCCACAGCGAGATGACGCGTCGAGCGATGCATCTCACTCTGCCCGGCACCGGATTGCGCATCCTATGAATGACTCAGGCGAAGGACATGCGTGGGGGACACTGGGACAGGCAGGCAGATGGACTGCATCCACCCCAGAAACGAGACTCGTCTGCTGAGCTGGAACAACGTAGAGGTCATACATTCCCTCTTGTAAGACAGACAGCAACAGCACAACAGACAATACATCTATCACCTCGACATCGTATAGCGTACAGGTTAGCAGAGGGACAATATACGACAGAACAGAACAGGATGAGGGAAATGGGATACGTAGCCGACACTAGTACAATAGATAGGCACGAGTCCGAGACGATATACAGATAGGTGGAGTGCAAATGGAGGTGTCACGACGACGTAGCTCACGCCATGGCGGGCACGGCTAGCTCGTCCACCCAGTCATCGTCGCTACTCTCGCTGTCGTCCTCAGTCAGCTCGCACGCGGCAAGCTGCTTCGGATCGACGAAGTAGACCGGAAGACTAGGAGACCCACGAGCGCGGGTATAGCGTAAGAAGGTGGCCATTGCCCTAGCGCGAGAGATCGGGTTGCTCTTGCACTTCCATCGGATGCTATGCAACGACGACACAACGGAGCCGGATGAGTTGCTAGAGACAGAACAACGTCGGTCGCGGTGGAGCAACTTGGGCGGCTGTTTTATTGTCGGGACTTTAGTCGTTATCGATGGTATCCCAGGAGGCAAGGCACGGGTGGCGGAAGCGGGGATAGATGACACGTTCTGCATCTCGGGAGTAGACGGTGGCAAGGACCTTGTGAGTGGGGTGGCGACCAGTACGGGCGGCTGCTGGGCGACCTCTGCAGAGCCAGGATCTCGCGACACCGTCACAGAACCCAGATCGCCTACTGCGCCACTGTCTGCAAGTCATGAGCTATGCACGCTCGACGTGAGATTGCGCACAACACTGACCTGCAGGGCGATCCTCATGCGCTGCTGCCTCGCGCTCGCGTATCTGAGCCGCTAGCCGTTCTCGTTCGCGGATACTGCTTGTCTTCATGCCAACCCCGGGTGAGCCACTGTCATAGGAGAGTGAGATGCGAGACATACTGAGATCTCCGCCCGGATTTCCCTAACGTCCTGACAGATTTGATTAATGTCCCGTGTCAGACCCTTGAGCCAGTTGGCAAAGTCTTCCTTGCGATTCTTTGCAGCAAGGGTTTCCAGACGAACCTCATCCGCACGGCTGCGGAGCCTGGCATGGGCAAATACGGTTGAGTGATAGGCACGAGTGGAGAGAGAACCTGCGCACGTACAAACTCAGTTTCTGGCGGAAGTCGTCTGCGGCGTCGCTCGGGACTAGCCCTTCTTCGCTGCAGGATAGCAGGAGCTCGTTAGCGTCCTGTAGCAGCCCAGACATACTATGCAGTCTGTTGGACGGCAGCCTATTGTTGATGAACCTGAAGATCCCCTGGATCGCCATACAGATGCTGAGCACCCCGAGAGCGATGTTCCAGATGGAGTCAAAGGCAGCCATCGTGAGATGCAGCACGCTATGTGCAAGTGGCGCGAGTCAATCGGGGGCAGTGCTCTCGATGCAGGATACTTGGGATGATGAGGGGAAGGAAAGCAGCTGGAAAACGATACAATCAGACGGGCCTGTGTTTTATACACCCAGGAACGTCTTCCAGGAAAACCCCGTGGATCGCATGTGCATCAGAATTCGGTGAGCGCCGTATGTGCAGGTATAAGAACGCAAGGCCCGAGGCGATGCCTTCGATGTCACGTTCCTCTTCCTACGTGAGCCTCGAGGAGGTATGGCCGCAGCGGCAGTTTGTGATGGCCCAACCGTCGTGTCATCATGGGTACTACGAGTACTGCTGGATCTCAGTCATCATAGTTAGCATCTGCATGTCATTCGCTTGCTCACAGAATAGGTACAGATTGCCACTTGGTTGCCATGTCTTCCTGCCTGCAAGGACGCATGATGGGTCGCGATATGAAGAACAACAATTCGACAAGAAAAGACTCCTGAGCCTGGACTCGGTGCTGGGAGAGCGCCGCGGGTTTTGCCGAGTATCCGGTTTTGGAGACTTTGATGGTCCTCGTGTTTGCCAGTGTAGGTTACTCACTGCCATGCATGTCCTGCGCACGTCGAGTTGAGGGTGATAATCTTCTCGTCTATATCCAACCTATGGAACGACATACCATTGACACCACCAGACTACCTAGCTACGCATACCTATCTCCCGAGGCGACCGAGCGACATGCCGAACGAACACGGAAAGGCGTTTACAAACTTCTACCTTCGGAAGTGAAGTGGAGGGATCGTCAACCTGAACTTCAGAAAAGAGGTTATACGCTTAGAAAACGTTATCAGAAGGACTGGGTCCCCTCGTGGTTGGGCACAAACATAAACCCGAATTACTGCGAAGACTTCGTTTTCCTCATGGTAAGTGCATCCCGGACGTTGGCGGATTTTGGTGCAGAGTATCTCACGAATCATCATCTAGAAAGCACAAGTGATCGATGCGAGACGCAGCGACGGAACCCTTGTAGCTATCAAGAGCGTCCCGGGTGGCAGCCGCGAGGTGGAGATGGCTCAGTACCTGACTTCTCTTCGACATCCCGAAAACCATTGCGTCCCCGTCCTGGATGCTTTCCCCGATCCCCTCTTCCCGGAAAGAAGTCTTCTAGTCATGCCATATTTGCGCCCATTCAACGATCCCGAGTTCATCGTTGTCGGTGACGTTATTGACTTTGTTAGCCAAATGCTCGAGGTTAGTAAGCCAAACCACCGTCGTAAGAGACATGTTTTAAACTTCCCCCCCTCTAGGGTTTGGCGTTCATGCACACCCACCACGTCGTTCATCGGTGAGTCATATCATCGTGGGTATACTCTGTCCTCACACCTCCGATAGAGATATAGCCGCGTTAAACGTCATGATGGACGCGTCCGCATTATATCCACAAGGTCACCACCCCGTCCAGCGCAACTCTTCTGTCGATATAATCGATGAAGTGAAACCTCTATCTCGTATGGATCATCCTGTGCGCTACTACTACGTCGATTTCGGTCTCTCGGAGCGCTTCTCCCCTGGTGCATCATCGTTCGTAGTCGGCGACGTCGGTCGAGACGCGGAGGTTCCTGAGCTATCTTCAACGATACCTTACGATGGATACAAGGCCGACATATACGCGCTTGGAAATCTGTTCTTCAAGGAAATCGTCCAGGTGCGCTTTCAGCGGCTCACCATCATGTTGACCATTCCGTTGACTTCGACGACGTAGAACCACAATAACGTCGACTTCTTGATGGAGTTGATCGATCCTATGAAGCAGCGCGAGCCAACTGCGAGACCCTCTGCTGGCGAACTGGTCGTCAGCTTCCATGAAATTCGGAAGCGCCAAAGTCCCTCATCCTATCGTTGGCGACTGGGATCCAGATCGGAACCGGCTTACGAGCGAGTGTTCAACGAAACCGTGGCCGTCGCATGGGAAGGGTTGAGTCATCTACGGCGACTAGTCAAGTAAAGTTTGTACATCCGTTCTCTGTGAGTACTGTACCTCTCAAGTGGAGGTTTGGCTGACACGCTGTAGGTAGATTTGGGACGTGAACCTGACCTCAAATTCTATACTGCTATCGTGCTTTCAACGCTCACATCGGCTACTTCTGCAAGGCTCTGTACACTTCTATAGTATGTTTGTATCATTATTGGTCACGCCGGACGTGATCCGAGCTTGCGATCTTGAGATCACACCGGACGAGTGCTGATAGCCTGTAGGCTGTAGGCGCCTGCGGATTGCATCCTACGAGTCTCAGTACTGGTGCGAGACGACTCCCGTTGGCTGAGTGATGAACCGTTGTGTATTGTAGTACCGTCGCAACTCAGGTATGTATTCTAACGCCCAAATTTGACAACAACGATGAATGTCGCAACGACGATAGCGTATCGTGCAGATTCGGGCGATGATGAAGACGTGCCCATGATGGCATGATAGTTATTGGAAAGGGGGTTTCTAGAGGAAAGGAAGACATTAGAACTAAGCGGTCCACATTGCCACGGGGAGATTGCCCCAAGGCGCAAACCCGAGCCCTCAAACAGCAACGGCAGCCTCCTTTCTCTAGGTGACCGTATCGATTTGTTCAGCTACAAGGGTGGCAAGCGGACCTATCAATGCCAACGAGTCAACATATGCACATAGGCTTGTCCAAGGGACGGGATGGACACACTGAATTGGTAAGGCTCCTTGATGTCGCCACCACGATTGACCGGAGAGGGCCACCTGCGGCTGCCGGATGACAAGCTCGTCAAGGGCCATCGCCTGAACGTAAGCTCAGCAAAAACTTGAGTAGAACAGCGTAAAGGACGAGCATACCGAGATCTTGCCACGGAGTGCCCTGACGTCGCGAATAACTTGGGAGATCTCGCAAGACAGGCCGCGGAAAGCGTTCATGAAATCCGCTCTGAAGGTCGTCGCCTTCATCGCGCGAAAATGGAGTGCGTCGGTACGGACGTGGAGGCTGTAGAACGCAAACACAATCAGCAATACGGGATATATGATGGTAGGGTATCACTTACGCAATGACTCGGCCGCGGATGGTCGTGGCAGCGAAATCGCTCAAGAAGCCGGACTCAAGCGAGTGCTGGAAGACCTCGTCCAAGTCTACGAGCGCAGACCGAAGGGCGTGAATACGACCGGAAGGAAGGTTGCGGTGGATAGCCCTGAACAGGACCGGCATGGTCACTGCAATCGTGAAGATATACATGAACACGGCCCAAGTATCGAAGACAGCGTCCGTGGCCATCGTTGAGAAAATGTGTACGAGGGAGGTAGAAGAATGCGTTAAGGGGTGTAGGAAGGTGGCTAGGACCCGGATCGCAAAGAGAGCGGGGATGGAGTGAAATGGGAGGAAAGTTGAGCCCTGATGTAGGCGTACTCGTCGAGGATCAGCACCAGACACTGGACACACCCCGCGTAAGAAACGCCTACCTCGTCTCTAGCGTTCCATCAGACTGGAAGCCAAGTTGTGCATAAAACAGAACGCAATGCGGTGCAGCGCCAGGGCCCAACCTCTCGCCATCATCGAGGAACATGAGGCTGCAGTAGGTTCATGGCGCATCTAAGCACCAGAGCGATCTGTTTCGACGGTCTCTGCGTGGATGCGTTGCCTGCCTTCAGAATCAGTGAGCTGTCTGTCCTAGCGTGGTTTCAATCAGGTCGGGAAATCGTGAAAGTAGAACAATGGGTCGGCCGTCGCCTGCATCGAAACATAGCAAGCGACAATACAAGGACACACGGGTGAAAACGGCGTATTTCTTGGTCGTGAAGACAGACGGACAGGGACAAAATGGCGATAATGCCAATCCCTGGTCTTCCACTTGTGGGTGGGAGGGCCAGGATCGTCTGTGCCCCCTCGAAGTCGCACTGCGGAAGCAACACACACTGGAATATCCCGAGGGCGATAGGTCAAGGTCTCTCAATCAAACGTGGTCGCAGAGCCCATTCTTTAGAACACCACTCATCAAATTCTGCGGTCCAGGAGAGGTGATGTATGCCCACACGTTGCGCGAGAAGAAGGGTCTCGACATGCAGGCGAACACTGCACCCAAATTTCGCGGACCGTCTTCGTACCAAAGACTCCATGACGGTTTGTCCTTAACAGGACGGCTGGGCTTCAGAGCCACGGCGGCGTGCCCAGTGGGCGCTGCCTCCGGGCTCCGATACACGCATGCTTCTCTGTGGGCGCGACTACAACACGCGTTCTCCTTCATTCCGCGTTGGCCATGCCGGCCATCGTGTCCGACAGAACCCTCCGCCCCGGTGACAGACGGAGAGGCCGCGTCATCAGACGGGCCAAGGACACAAAGAGCTCCCGGACATAGGTAGAAATCAGATAGCGAGAACTCACTTACAAGGTCATCGATGTCGACTGTTCTCCTCACGCCACTCCAAGTTTGAGCACCCGGTCGTCGCACATGCCATACATTGAGGACGAGGGAAGAGGCCCATTGTGTAGGGAGCAGAGCCTGCGCCTCCAAATGGCTGATCACATTCCGGTGCCGGTATACATTAGATCAGTGTGGCATCGGTAGCATGCAAGGTGTGGCGCACCGTCATGAGAATCGGAGAATCCTTCGAAATCGACGACCAGATGCGAGAAATACATACGTTTTCTACAAAGCCGACGAATTCTCATCGCACGCACCGACACATAGGGCATCCATGATCTACCCCACACCGGACAGGGAATCTGAAGCGACAGCGTTTTGGGAGGGACAGGCCTAGCTTATTGCCGGATTGGCTGCGCCCGAGGCCACCTGGCGAAGTTGGCAGCGGTCCCCTGAACCCTGATGAAGTTGGACCCGCCCCCCTGTGCGTACGTCAACCCGATGCTCATACCCATGAGAGAACACATTGACTCACGCAGAACGTGTGGGGAAAGCCTGGATCGAACGACAATGCGTTCTCAAGAGACTTGACTGGCGAGTTGTTCGACTTCTCGCTCGCCGATAATGGGGAGATGCGGATAGTCTTGTGCATGACGTACGCGATGGCAACTGTAGGTCATTGAATGCTTTCTTCAGCATATCCAAGTACACGAATAAAACGCTGGTACGTACCGGAATTGGATGCTTTTCGCTCCGACTTGCTTTGCAACCTTCAACGCCCCTGCGCTGATATCTAGACCGTTCCCAGTCGACCATGATCCATTGCTGACCATCGATAGTGTCAGGGCGAGCTTGGGTCAGCTACAATCATTCGACCGACCACTGCACAAGAATAGTAGGGGTTACAGCTGACCCGGTCTGTCATCTCCGGACGGCACATCGACCGCAGATGACAAGCATGGGGTCTCGCACCTAGAATTTTTGTTGCAGACGTGTAGCCAAGCACGCTAGGCCATGAATGTCACAGAGCGTCTGTAACCATGTCAAAGCGTGAACGATCCGATGATGATACAGCTACAATATAATCCACGTAACGCAATATACCACAACAGTACGCAACCACACACTACGAAAGGAGCCCAGCATCGGTAGGATCGCTGAGTCAATGCACGCACCAGGGGCTATGCGCTGGCCATGACCACAGGCGGAAACGGCTCGACCTTCGCCTTCTTCTTGCTCGGGGTACCCGCGCCCTTGCCCTTCTTAGGCTCCCCACCAGTGCTCGACGATGCCATGAGCGAGAGCGAAGGTGGAGGTCCTGGCGTGGCAGGAGGCACATCTCCATCCATACCTCCTGCGCCAGACGGACCAGGGGCGGGGGGCTTCGCCTTACTCTTCTTCTTGGCTGCGTTAGCTGCAGGGGTAGCCTTGTTAACGGTACCAAGCGGGCCGATCTTGGCGTGTGATGGGCTTGGAGCGTCGTCAGGAAGGACGATGACGGATGGAAGTTCGGGAGCAGGTGCGGGTACGGATGCACCAGGTGGCATGAGTGCGTGACCCGCGGCAGTCGGATTGGTAGGAACTGGTGGGAGGGAAGGTATGGGCGGGAGCACACCCAATGATGTAACACCGGGGAGTGGAGGAGGCAAGCCAGATGTAGGAGGAAGCCCGGCGGCAGGTGGGGCAAGCAGGGAAGTTGATATCTCGGAGATGCGGGTCTGGTAGAATGGCTTGAGTAGACCAATCTGATTGTCGACAGTAGTCGAGTCCAGGGGTATGAAAGGCGGCGGTGGCGGGAATGGCGGTGGCGGTTCCTTCGGCTTTGCACTAGATGAACAAGTAAACCTTAGTGCTATATTCACGCACGAATCTAGGACCACATGGACGTACGCTTCGGGGTCCTCCTTGATACCGCCCTTGGCCTTACCCTTGAGCAGTCGCTTGGGTACAGTGAGACTTGAGAGACCGAACTCGTCAGCAATACCGAGTTCCTTGAGACCGAAGAAATCGTCTCCGAAGGAGTCGGCGAAGTTGCCCCTACGAGCGAACTTAGGATTGCCACATCATAGAAACAGGTGACTTCAACGCACATGACAAATTCACCTTCCTCCTCCTCATCGTCCATGCGGAAGAGAGCTTCGTCATCCCAGGCCTCCACAGTCGTCTACCGGAGGTATTGTCAATGACCCGCACAAGGAAATGCTGAACAATGAGGCTTACGGCTTCTCGGTATGCGTTTGCAAGCTTCTTCTCGAGCTCCGATAGACGGCCGCCATATCGCACAACATCGTCCTTGATGTATCGTTCCAGGTCATTGATGCGAGTGATACCACTCTCAAACAGGGTATGTAGGATGATTTCCTGCATGCACGCACGAGGCGGTCAATAGGGGCAGTAGTAGCATGTAATCCCAACTCGTCGTACCTCTGCAGTCATCTCGTTCCCATACTTATCGCAAAGAAACCGTATGGTCCGGCCGACATTGAATAGATATTCCGCTGCAACACTAGAAAGCACGTCCAAGGCCATCTTCGATGTACCTGTAGGTATGTGCGTGAGCGTCACTCGCGTCAAATAGCATAATCGTACTCACCTTGAAAGCCCGCGTGCTCTAAAACCTTACTTCCCATCCAATGCAAGCAGTCATTCGCGTTCTCCTCGCCCATGTCTATCCCGGCTCCGATTGGTTTCCAAGGTCGCTCGTCAAGCACATCATCGAGCTCCTCAGCAGCGTCCGGCACGGGCGGTTGGATGACGCCTCCGCTCTCTTCCAAGCTCTGAGCTACGGCGGACAACTTCGCGTGTGTGGTCCGAACCCGTCGAAGTGTGCGAATGTTGTTGTTCATATGATACAGCAGGGTATTCGGGGATGAGACTTCCTTTCGCTTCTTCCGTCGACGAGTGGACTGCCGGGGAGGATCCAATATCGTGCTTGGCGGGGCAGGTGCAGTGATCTCGGAGGAGTTCTTGGTGAGGTTGGGTACGCCATTCGCAACCAGCTCATCCGAGCGTACGGCGTCCCACCACAGCTCGACGACCGCCTTATCCGGGGAGCCCTGCATGCGGGCTCGTTTGCGAGGCCGATCGTCAGAGTAGCCGTTTCTATATCGACATCAGCGTGAATCACAGACAATACGGCATTGACACTGACAACTTGCGCTTTGCGCCAATGTCTCCATCGAATGAGCTCGTTGATGCATCCACCGACAAAGAACCATCGCCGTCCTCATCAGGTGAGGCATACCGGAGCAACCGCTGCTTGAGCTGTTGAACACCGGGGTCGGAAGCGTCTAAGCTGTCCTCACGAGCCAGATAGTCGTCGACGTCGCGCTCCAGCTCGAGGAACGCAGTCATGCCAGTCTGAGAGCGAAGAAGAGCCGAGGACTCTGCAAACGTGGTGTCGCGCTGTATCTTCTTGGATTGTCCGGGCAGAACAATGGTAGGTTTGGTTGGGCTAGGAGAGCGGAAAGTGGAATGGTGACGACTGGTGCCATTCAATGTAACACCATTCATCCGAGGAGTCATGCCTCGCACAGGGACTTCACCGGGAATGACTGGGTCTGCCCGTTCCTTATAGTCTGTGATATTCTTGAGCAGGCGTTCGGCCTTCGCTTTCAATCGGGTGGCGCATTGTCGGAGGGGGTGGTCCTGCCATTCACGTCAACCTCTATCCAACTACCGGATCATGGCCTTGTGGGTTGAGAGACGAGGAGACTAAGCGATGTAGTGGTCTCGGGGACGGCACGGGGTTCTCCTTGCTCCTTCGATGGGTACATAGGATAAAGTCACTCACCTCAGTCGCGTTGTAGGTGAAGCAATTGGACCATATTAGGGCCAAGTCGTCCTTGAATTCCTTCTTGGACTTGTAATGCCTCTGCTTCACCTTCTTCAGCATGGTCTGGAGGTCCATTGGGTTGGAGATGACTACTCGTGACTGAGCAGACTAGTAATGGCCTGAACACGAGAAACACGTACTGTCATAGTAGTCTGGTACCTCTGACTTTGCCACTGGTTTCAGGAAAGCCTCCGCATCCCGATTGTCCTATGAAACGCGCTTGAACTGACGTCAAGGAGTAGCTGTGGCTGAAATACACCCTACCATCGTGACCATGCGGAGGTCATGGAGCAGGCCCTCCAGGGAGTCGTAGAACGCGTCGGCAAGCTTGGCCGGGTCATTTGAGGATCTCTGCGACCATATGAGCCTCCGACTCACCAGTCCGGGACAGTAACCACTTACCCGAGTCTCCTTGACGGCGCTAAGGAGTAACTTGAGCTCGGATTCCGGTAACGACGACTTGACCCGACTCGCGGTTAAAGTCCTAAGCAGGTTCTGAGCAGAACTATCGTCAGGAATAATAATCTTGGCTGGATGGCGAGCAGGCGTACATTCATAGCCGGGCCATGCGTAGAGGGCGGTGGGGGTTGCGGAACAAGAAGGATATTGTAACTCCGCCTGGAATACTCGCGAAATGCCGAGTAGAATAAGGCTGAACGTCCGTCAAGCGGCCTTCAAAATGCTTTGTCGGAGAACAAATAATTGCTTACCTAACACGCGACGCGACTCGCCAAAGCGTCGTCCCGCCCGTGGTTTGCCACCAACTCTCATCTCCCCTCACCCGGTCTCGCTGGTCTTATGCTTGCTTTCCATACTGTTCGACAATTTTGACCGCAATATTGACCGTCGAACATGTCAAGCCTCAAGAACTCACCATTCGGCAAACGACTGCGGGGAGCAGACGAGGACAGCCCGCGGAAGAACCGGGGTCGGTTCCACCCCGCGTTCCCCATCCCATCCGGATCTACGCCGTCTCTAGATTCAAGGCCAGGGACGAGCGAGGGTGCAAGCCCAGATAGTCCGGAAAGACGCGACTACGGAGACAGGTTCGTGCCATCTCGCGATGCTGGGGACTTGCGAACCACCTATCACCTCATGGAGGACGCGACTCCATCCACGCCATCGAAGAGCCGCATCATTCCTACCGAGTCCGACGCGCAGAAGGAACAGTCAAATTCGCTGTTTGGCACGATCTTGTACACCGAGGTCACCCCAGCGTCCCCACAACGCTCAGGTTCGCCCGTTCGTCAGCCGACCGCTTCGACCTCCAATCTACCCTCAACTCCGACGCGCCGCCGCCTTTTCGCCTTCAACTCGCCTTCGCGCTCGAATCCTCCTACTCCATCCCGACGGCTGGATATGCCGACCGATGAGGCGTACTCACTGAGCCCCGTCCGCAACGAAAGCCGGCATCTGCTGGAGAGTCCGCGACGGCAGCTACGCAGCGTGTGCAAGACGCCATACCGTGTTCTCGATGCGCCGGAGCTGGCTGACGACTTCTACCTCAACCTCGTGGATTGGTCAAGCACAAACGTCCTTGGGGTTGGACTCGGTTCATGTGTTTATCTCTGGACCGCACATACGGCACAAGTATCGAAGCTATGCGACCTCGGCAACTTGCACGACACGATCAGCTCGGTTTCGTGGGTCCAAAAGGTAAGCGCTTACACAAAACATGTAACTACCACTGTTTGAATGCAACGTGCTGTTTCTGCGATGATGGAAGCGTCACGACGGACACGCGCAGCACGTATAAGCAGTGCAAACAGTTCGGTCATAGTCCAAATTCCGTGTGGTATGAGTTACTAACCACCATCCACAGGGAACGACGCTGGCCGTGGGCACCTTGTCCGGAAGATTGCACATCTACGACGCCAGTACCCTCCAGTTAACGCGAACGTACGAGCGTGCCCACACGCAACGGATCGGCGCCTTGTCATGGAACTCGCACATCCTCAGTTCCGGGTCTCGGGATCGTATGGTCCACCACCGGGATGTTCGTGAGGCTGCGCCGCGCCCGTTCAAGCGCTGTCAGGGACACCGGCAGGAAGTCTGTGGGCTACGGTGGAGTGGAGACGGAGGACCTCAAGCGGCTACGCTGGCGAGCGGCGGGAACGACAACAAGGTTTGTATCTGGGACTTGCGAGGATCGAAGCGGCCAGGTGGGCTCGGGACCACACCAGGGCGCGTAGGTAACGTCCCGGGCAACCCCAGCGCTGCAGGCGGGACAAGCACCGACGACGGGGACGCACCGCTGTGGAAGTTCCATGAGCACACTGCTGCCGTCAAGGCGCTGGCATGGGACCCACACGTCTCGGGAATCCTTGCCACGGGCGGGGGAACGGCAGACAAGCACATCCGGTTCTGGAACGTTCAGACAGGTACGATGCTCAGCGAGCTAGACACGGGCAGTCAGGTAAGCGTCGACACGTCCATGATGTTCTGAACATACAACTCACAATCTTATAGGTCTGCAATCTGATATGGTCGCTGACGTCGCATGAGATCGTCTCAACGCATGGGTTCTCGTCAACCACCGCCCAGAACCAGATCTGCATATGGAAGTACCCGTCACTGGACATGGTCGCTTCCCTCACCGGCCATACGCATCGTGTCCTTTACCTCGCGATGAGCCCCGAAGGCGAGACCATCGTCACGGGCGCTGGCGATGAGACACTCCGGTTTTGGAACGCGTTTCCGAAGAAGGAGAACCACCAGGCGCGGCAGGAAAGTCGTCTCGATTATGGCCGTCTCATACGTTAGGTCACCGGGCAGGCGTTCTACCGCCCGGTGTCCTTGTCGTTCACCATAGCGATGTTTCCTACCTACCGCCGTATCCCCCATGTGGGAGGAGACTCCTGGCTGCTCCGGCCTCCATTGACCTCCACTCTCGTCTGCCGGCCAGGCTCCCTGCTCGCTCTCCTTCATCCCCACATTGCCCAACGCGTGGCACATGGACCGTGGTACCACCTACTATATGTTCTCGTAGTGCTTTTGGCTTTCGCCGCCGCCGCACGATCCTTCCAGTCCAGTCTGCTCTCCCTAGTTACATTACGCTGCCATCTAGTTGTTTCTGGACGCTCTGCATCTACATACTGTCTCCTCATCACTGTGCAGCCTCAACCCACACCACACAAACTAGCATCCACGCAAGCCGTAGTAATTATTCCATTGCTCTCTATCCAACTGTATCGGAACTTGTCCCTGTCCATCGTTTGTCGCTTTTCTTGTTCCCGCCCTCCCATCCTCTACTCCCCATTATCCCTATCCATCTTGTCTCCCGACGTCTTGTCTCTCCTCTTGCTATGCCAAATTTATCCATTGGGTGTTGTCTCTATACTCTTCGTCCGTTCCGCTCCCCTCGTTGTCCCGTTCATTCCCGTTTCCGTCCCTGTCCCTGTTTCCCATCTCCTCATCTCTTGTAGGGCTATATTCGTGATCGACTCGTCATCCGCATGCCAACCGTCCATCTCCCTGTCCCCCGTCAGTACTGTCCACCATCTCCATCTCCAGACTCCTACACTCTGTTTCTCGATTATCACTGCCAATATGTTCCGTACATAGGCCCGTCTCGCGCATACGTACGCACAGTACTCTCCCACTATCCGTATATACCGCTGCTTTCCTCATGTTGCCATATACATATCCCACATCGCTGTACAGACGTACCAGGCTGTCGCTACCGCACCTTCGAGGGTTGTGCGGGCACGCCTGAGTTGTCATCCTAGGTTAGCGCGAGCCGCACCACACATGAATACATAAAGTCTAGGTACGCCCCAACCCTGTTTGCGCTGCCTTCGGATCGCTCATGGGAAGTTTTGTCCTAATAGAAATCCATGTTGCTGCCGTCAGGCCGCACTGTCTGCCGCGCACCGTTCGCCTTCGTCATTGTATGAACGTCCCAGGTCGTGTAGGTTGTCCGCCGTTAGAAGGCAGTTTCACCTCATTTCATGGCCTCTGCGAGTTCGTGCCCGGCGAAGGAGGCTGTTCCGACAACGTGTGCGAGAAGTCGTCGGAGGCTGAATACAAGGTGTGCATTTCCCGTATCTGGGCGTCGATCTTGAGGAATTCTCAGAAATGCGCCACAGCATGTACGCTACTGATGCCACCCACTGACTCCTACATGCCGGCACAGGAATATAATTGTCCATTTCGAGGAGAGTGTGCTCTCTGTGCCACAGACCATCTCTCTGTCCACCGCAGGTCAATTGGATTCGGGGAGAAAGGACTTGGGAGAGACTTCATCGATTCCTTGTGAGTGTGATTGTTGTGGTCTCGCTATCTGATTTCTACCTATGTCCGGGAGCTCTTTGTGTCCTTGGCCCGTCTGATGACGCGGCCTCTCCGTCTGTCACCGGGGCGGAGGGTTCTGTCGGACACGATGGCCGGCATGGCCAACGCGGAATGAAGGAGAACGCGTGTTGTAGTCGCGCCCACAGAGAAGCATGCGTGTATCGGAGCCCGGAGGCAGCGCCCACTGGGCACGCCGCCGTGGCTCTGAAGCCCAGCCGTCCTGTTAAGGACAAACCGTCATGGAGTCTTTGGTACGAAGACGGTCCGCAAAATCTGGGTGCAGTGCTCGCCTGCATGTCGAGACCCTTCTTCTCGCGCAACGTGTGGGCATACATCACCTCTCCTGGACCGCAGAATTTGATGAGTGGTGTTCTAAAGAATGGCGGCTCTGCGACCACGTTTGATTGAGAGACCTTGGCCTGTCGCCCTCGGAATATCCCAGTGTGTGTTGCTTCCGCAGTGCGACTTTGGGGCACAGACGGTCCTAGCTCTCCCATCCACAAGTGGAAGACCAGGGAGAATACAATATGCTCCGTTTTCACCCCGTGTGTCCTTGTATTGTCGCTTGCTATTTTGCGATGCAGGCGACGGCCGACCCATTGTTCTACCTTCGCGATTCCCTGGCCTAATTGAAACCACGTTAGAACAAGCAGCTCACTGATCTGAAAGCAGGCAACGCATCTGCCCCGCAAGGACCGTCGAAACAGAGCGCTCTGGTGCTTAGTGGATGCGCCATGAACCTACTGCAGCCTCATGTCCTTCGATGATGGCGAGAGGTTGGGCCCTGGCGCTGCACCGCATCGCGTTCTTTTCTCATACACAACCTGGCTTCCAGTCTGATGGAACGCTAGACACGAGGTAGGCGCCATGTGCGGGGGCCTGGTGCTTGACCCTCGACGAGTAGCGACTACGCCTATATCAGGGCTCAACTCTCGTCCCGTTTCACTCCATCCCCGCTCTCTTTGCGATCCGGATCCTGCGCACCATCCCTGCACCCCTTCACGCACTCCTACCTCCTCGTACACAGTCCTCCTCAGCAATGGCCACGGAAACTGTCTTCGATGCTTGGGCCGTGTCCATGTATATCTTCACGATTGCAGTGACCATGCCGGTCCTGTTCAGGGCTATCCACCGCAACCTTCCTTCCGGCCGTATTCACGCCCTGCGGGCTGCGCTCGTAGACTTGGACGAGGTCTTCCAGCACTCGCTTGAGTCCGGCTTCTTGAGCGATTTCGCTGCCACGACCATCCGCGGCAGAGTCATTGCGTAAGTGATACCCTACTACCATATATCCCGTATTGCTGATCGTGTTTGCGCTCTGCAGGTTCCACGTTCGTGCCGACGAACTCCATTTCCGGGCGATGAAGGCGACGACCTTCAGAGCGGATCTCATGAATGCCTTCCGAGGCCTCTCTGGCGAGATCTCTCAGGCTATTCGCGACGTCAGGGCACTCCGTGGCAAGATCTCGGTATGCTCGTCCTGTACGCTGTTCTACTCGAGTTGCTGCTGACGCTTACGTTCAGGCGATGGCCCTTGACGAGCTTGCCGCCCAGCAGCCGCAGGTGGCCCTCTCCGGTCACTTCAATTGTGTTGGCGGCATCAAGGAGTCGTACCATTGTGTGTCCATCCCGTCTCCTAGACAAGCTGACATGCGTTTATGTTGACCTGCTGGCATTGATAGGTGGGCGTGCCATCCTCGTAGCTGAAGACATCGATATGATCACCAAGAGCGAGGAGACCGTCGTTACTGTTTGACAGCATACGTCGCCCGCTATTCTACTGTTGGCATACCGGTCTCGCGCATAGAGTACAACGTCACCGTGGCAACTTCGAGCACGTCCGCGCTTGAAGTTATTGTCTCTCTCTGGTGTTCTTCTCCTGCTATCTATCACCCATCGTGGGCACATCTCTATCCATTCCCAAACTGTACGATACGGTGTCGGTTGTGACGTTCATCTGAATCGTTGTTGTCGTGCTATCCTGTGTTGTCGTTCTTGGTCCAAGTCATGTCGTATCTAACTGGATATTCTTGTACTTGTACCCTTACCTTGTGCATTTTTAACTTGATGTGTCATCATTTTCTGATCCGCACGCGCAGAGTGACCAAGTACTGACTCGGATGGCCCAGTGGGAGAGTATGAAGACCTCCAAGTCGAATGTGACTGCTGCATGCCCACCCACCGTCTCCACGATACATGTGAAGATCAAGTTCTTTGCCGCACAATATCCATTTTCCTCAACTCTGTTGTCAAACCTTTCTGGGAACTGCTTAGATCGCCCGGCTCTGGTAATGCATGCAGCCTGCGAATAGGAACTGGAGTTGGCTCATGCTACGTTTGCACCCGTAAGGCCAAAGCAAGGCACGGTCCCAAAGTCCGGGCGCTTCTGTCCTCCGCCTAGTGCGTGATCGTAAAGCGGAAGATCTCGAAGATCGCGAAGTCCGATCATGTCCATCATTTATCCAATAAGTGCAATGATACATAGCAAACCTAGTAGCTGCAGTAGATGTGAGCGTCGAGAGCACGATAGCAAAGCGAATTCCGGGACAATGGCGACGGGCACGGCCCATCCAAGTCCTAACCAACCGTTTCCGACACCAAGTTAACTCGTCGGTCAAATACATACTTGGAGAAGGACTCACCAGCGCGGCGAAAAGT
This sequence comes from Lentinus tigrinus ALCF2SS1-7, assembly GCF_003813185.1. Classification (NCBI taxonomy): domain Eukaryota; kingdom Fungi; phylum Basidiomycota; class Agaricomycetes; order Polyporales; family Polyporaceae; genus Lentinus; species Lentinus tigrinus. The sequence continues at coordinate 177,949 of NW_027137961.1, forward strand.
GCAGACTAATTTACAAGCTTCTTCAGCTGGCTGAAACCTTCCCATGCGACGGCGACTGTGTCGTTGAAGACCCGTTCGTACGCAGGCTCCGACTTAGAACCGAGTCGCCAACGGTAGGACGCTGCAGGCTGAAGATTCCGGATTTGTCGGAACATAGACACGAGTTCGTTGGCAGGGGGGCGCGCTGCTGGATTGCGTTGTTTCATATGCATGACGAGTTCGCGGAGGAAGTCTACATGGTGGTACTTCTATGGGGAGATCAGCATCGGAGAACGAGCGTAGACAAATCAAACTCGAACACACCAGCTCGATTTCTTTGTGAAACAGATTGCCCAGCGCGTGGATGTCGGCTTTGTAGCCGTCGTAGGGGACCGTGGATGAGAGTTCTGGAACCTCGTCGTCGCGGCCGACGTCCCCGACTACGAGAGAAGGTGCTCCGGGAGCGAAGCGCTCCGAAAGACCAAAGTCGATGTAGTAGTAGCGGACGGGATGGTCTGTGCGAGATAATGGCTTGAGCTCGTCGATGACGTCTAGTGAAAAACCTCGTCGCATTGGATGGAAGCCGCCTGGATATAGTGGGGAGCCGTCCATCATAACGTTCTGGGCCGCTATATCTCTGCAAGCCGGTTAGCTGAGTATTAGTGCGTAAAAAAGTTTCAATCACCGATGAACAATGTTGTGCGAGTGCATGAACGCCAGTCCCTGCGGTGGATCAAAGGTACGTCTCGCTGCAGTCGATGAATGAATACGCACCTCGAGCATTTGGGTAACAAAGTCGATGACTTCTCCGACCATCACGAACTCGGGGTCGTCAAAGGGTCGCAGCCACGGCATAACCATCAATGTCCGTGCAGAATCAAGGGGGTCCGGGAAAACATCAAGCACGGGCACACAATGATTATCCGGGAGTGCGAGTGAGGTGAGAAATTGAGCGATTTCCACCTCTCTACTACCCTCATTGCAGATGCTCTTCAGCGCAACAACGGTACCATCCGGACGAGTAGCATCGATGATATCCATGCGCTACGAGAGTGGTATGCTTAGCAACGCTTCGATAGCTCACAGTGGGTGCCAGTACTTACCAGTAAAGTCACGGAGTCTTCACAAAAATCTGGGTCGACATTGGTACCTTCCCATGAGGGCTTCCAGTTCAAGTGATAGCGCTGTCGGAGCGAATATCCACGTCGTTGTAAACCGGGTTGTCGATCCCTCCACACCTTCTCATGGGGAAGAAGTGAGTAGGCCCCTCTGCGTGTAGTTTCCTCACGTCTCTCGACCGCTTGTGGTGATAGGAAGGCATAGCTTGGCATCCGGCTGGTGTCCAGCATTGGCCCCTTCGTGAAAGCGACTGCGACCGACTGAGTAGGACGAGAAAGAGTGTAGCCAGCTCTACAACTTGAACCACGAAGTTGACCACGAGGCCTTCAGCTCGATAAGGAAACCTGTCCAAATCGAGACGGACTAGATACAATAGGCGCCCATGTCGCGACTTTGTCTGTTACCCCTTGTTACCTCAGAGGCGCACTACACAGGCCGCTCCCGAGTCTTGGATCCTTGAGCTCTGAAGTCGTGGTACATCTGATACTAACATGTGCGGACAACCGGCAGGTTGACAATTCCCTCCCCCAGGCTCGTGTAACCCACTACCCGCGCCTCGAGGCACCGTGACATGGCCCAGAAGCATGGTATGAGTTGCACAGCCCGAACCCATTGCGTCTCCATGATGCCGCTCACAGAATTCTGATGCACATGGCGAACATGTGCGATCATCCCTCCGATCCTACTAAGCACCACCGCGTATAAGAACCTCCCCGATCCATGCTCCGGTCTGTGTGCCATTTTGATCCTCTCTCCACCGCCCCTCACTTGCCAACTGCATCCTTCTCCAGTGTGCTGCCATAAGACCATGGCGAACTTTGATCTCTCTTGGGCGGTCTTCACCGGGGTGTTCAGCATCTTCGCAGTCATACCGGGATTCCTCCTCTTCATCCACAGCCAACTGCCATCCCAGAAGATCCGCACCATGTTTGAGGCTCTCAAAGAAGCCGATGATTTCTATCTCTCGTGCATTGAGGAAGGTCTGGTGTACGGTACCAAGGCTGACCTTTATCGGTCTGAGTTACAGCAGTATGTGGCGCGTTCTCTCGTGGATAGATCATTTCTCACCAAGTTTCGGCGCAGGTGCCACGTCCGTGCGGAAGCCGCTCGCTTCGAAGCTCATGCTGCAAGGACCTACATAGACGACGTTACAAACTGGATCAAGGGATTGTCGCGAACTATCCGTCAGATTTGCTGGAAAGTCCGGGACGTTCGCGCGGATATCTCTGTGCGTTGTTCGTTATCCAATCAGGTCATCGGTACTCATTCCGCTGTTCATAGAATGCCAGCCTGCGGGAGCGCGAGAGGCAGGCAGCTCTGCGTAATCTGGCTACTGCGAACACTGCCTCAGAGGGCGGCGAACCAGGTCAGTGCTGGTCACGCCCATACCTGAGCTCAAGCACCGCTTAACACGTCGTTTTCTCCAATCGCGCAGTGCTCGCTGGTGATGTCGAATCGTCTGCCTCTTCTACATCATCCACCGTTTCTCCTGGCCTCCCGTCTGTGGACGATGACGACAGCTCCAATGTTACGGCTCAGGTGTCTCATGAGTCGGCGGCTCAGCCCGTATCTCCGCCGTCGGGAGAGATGACCACCGGCTCTTGCGCACCTTCCTCGTGCCCTGCCGAACTCGAGGAAACACCGTGCCTATCGATGAAAATGCTACCAACAACAGCGGCTACCGACGTTGCCTCGGATTCCGAAGGCAACGAACCAGGTCAGTGCTGGTATACTTGAGCTCAAGCACCGTTGCTTAACGTCGTCCTCTTAGGGCGTAGCACGGGTCGGGTACGGGTGGTCCGACGACCACCCGTACCCGTACCCGCGCGGGTGCCATACCCGCGCCTTACGGGTCGGGTGAGCTGCGGGTACGGGTAACCCGCGGGTTACCCGCGGGTATATAGGTGGGCATAGGGGGATAGAGTCGATGAGTAGAGACTTGAAGTACATACATACCTGTTGCGCCTTCAACACCACCTCAAACTAGTATACTCCGGCTTGTCGTGAGCAACTTGAATATTCGACAATGTGACCGTTGAACTGGGCCTGCCAGGTCGATGAGAGCAGCGAGAGAAAAGAAGACAACAAGAGTGAAGGGATAGGAGAGGCGGGGACTCTTCGCATGAAGATAGCAAGTTGGAGAAGGCGTCGAAGAGCTAGAGATGGGAAGAAAACGTGAGTAAGGTTGAGCGCTCACCGTGTAACGTCTGCCAGGCGCGATCACGAGGGCATATAGGGACCTGGGCCGGGTTGTGTAGCGATTATACGGTACGTATGTCGAATAAAACGCATATATTCTGTTGTGTAGACATGTTGCGGAGGTGCGAAAATAGGTGAGAAGTGGAAGGGGGGCAGGACTCGAGAGCAATGTTGTCGTCAGTAGGTGGTATGAACGGAGGAAGCAGGCTACTCATCCCCATAGCCTCCGGATAGAAACTGGTCCCACTTATCTCCCCATTCCGAATCGAGTCCATTGTCATCGAGCTCCGGAAGCTGTGCGACTGCCTCGAGGTCGTCGTTATCCACAAGATCCAGTAGGCTCCATTGTCCAAGGCAAAGGACTGCGCGCGTAGTCTCCGGACTGAGTGAGCTTCGGACATGGCTGAGAAGCAAGCGACCGCGGCTGAATACTCGTTCGACTTCAACAGATGTTGCTGTAAACAGTTGTCGCACATAAGTTGGAAGTTGCATGAATGATAAGTGGAGAACTTACGAGGGATGCTGTGGTAGTCGAGACCCATCTGAGAGAGACAAGGGTATAATTTCTTCGAGTTGTTCCAGTGAGCAATGGGATCCTTGACGTCTTCGACATCGGCCTTGAGATACCGTTCCAGTTCATCCAAAGGCTCTTTTGTACGTGAGGTAAGAGTGTTCATGTCGTCAAGATGATCAAAGATATTGTTGCAGCTCTAGTAGTATGCGGCGACTGGTTATGGGCTGCGAAACTTTGTATTGCAAAGTCGACAAGACATACCTTATTCTCTGACCCATTCTGTACTTGGGTCGAGTCACCTGCATCTGACTCCGACTCTGACCCATCTGACATCGCAGCCTCACTGTCAGGACCGTCCAACATCTTGCCAGCGTAGTGAGCATTGAACTCGTCGCGCACGAGCTTTTTGGCTGCCTCAATATATGGTCGCGAATAATTGAGCGTTTTCTTGAAGTAGGTAGTCTTGTACTTCGGATGGAGGACTATCAATGGAGTGAATCAATGCTAGCAGGAATGTGAGGCCGGCATGCAGGTACGTACTCATAGCAATACGGTAGGTGGAGGACATGTCCGTTAGGTTGTAGTAGCGTAAGAGCGTCTTCAGAGCAAACTTGAATGCTATTCGGATGGCGGTGTTGTACTTTTCGTCGGGTTCAGAGAAGGTCTTCTTGATATATTCCATGACGGGGAGGACGCTCGCAACGGTGGCATCGTGACGAGAGAAGAAGAGTGTCGCATGCTTGAGAATCTGCGTAGGGACATCATTCACACAGTGAACGCTCACTGTACTAGGCATGAGAGACGTACCTCGAGCGCATCCCGCAGTTGCTCGGCTACTTCCCATTCTCCTGCATCAAGCTCAAACTCTCGCAACCCATGGTCCGCATCGCTGCACATTCGCTTAACAGCCGCACGGTACTCGACAGACATCTTGATCATGTCATAGGTCGAATTCCACCGGGTTCGGACATCCCTTGGTATCATGCGCTCAGGAAGGCCGAGCTCAACGCAAATCTTTCTCCACGCAGGTGCAAGCTTGGTCGTTGAGTTGACAATCTTGAAGGCGAGCTTCCGAAGCTACCGTACCATGGTGAGAGCATGTTCTCGATACTATATGCGAAAATCTGCGCACCTTGGCAATGACCGCTTGTGCTGGCTGGATACTCGCCTCGAAATCCTTCAGTTCGTCCAAGGACAGCTCAGCGAGCTCATCAACCCATCCCTCCTCATTATCGTCGCCTTCTGCACCAACATCCTTGTAGATCTGCAGCCTCGCAAGCATCTCCTCCTTCTCCAACCCTGCACAGAGGTCACGGAATCTCTTCGCATTTTTGGCTTTCTTCGCATCCGTTGTCTCCTCACTATCATCTGACTTCGAGTCCTTGACATCGAACAGACGCGTGAAAGTCTTTGCAACAAGATTGACTACATGATCGAAGCAGCGGACCCGATATGTCATGCCCTCGAACGACTCAAGGTCAAACTCCATGTTGTCAATCATGGTATCATTGTTCGAGGCATTGTCACAGGTGATGGCGAGGATCTGTGGAAAATAGAGGTGAGTTCTACAGCAACTAACGTCTATCATGGCTGACTGACCTTGTCACGGATGCCGAAGTCGTCTAACACCGATACAAACGCAGTAGAGAGGTTTGCACCTGTGTGAGACTATCAAAGTATCGAATGAGTCTAAATCAAATATCGGAACGGTATGTCACCTTACCTCTGCGAGCTCGAGAATATCTAAGAGCATCTCATACTTCTTGCCGTCCTTGGCGAAGTGGACGGTCACCGCCATGTATGCACGATGATTCGGAGATGTCCATGCATCGGTAGCAAAGCTCAAACGTCCACGGTATTTCTGAAATATTTGCGGTGAGCTTTCTGTTCCAATCCAATGGTCGACTGGCTTCCGATCCTCACCTGGAGCATGTCAGCAACCCGTGACTTAGTGCGTACATAGATAGCTTTGACATCCCGGGACACGGTCGTAGCTGAAGGAAGCTTGTACCCTGGACGGCCACTGACCATGAGGACCTTGAATCCACGATCCTGCACAATCCGGAAAGGTCGGATGCTCTCGCATACCCAACGGACGATCCACACTCTAAGAGCGTCATATTCCGAGGTAAGTTTCAGACCATGGTGATCGAGTAATGCTTACAGACCTTGTCTCCATGCGCGTAAGCGTCTGCTGCTGGTAGCTCACAATTTGATCGCCCTTCTTGCTCTTGAAGTACTCGGTGAGGGACCCGGTCCGGAGGAAGCCCTTCGCTGCCTTCCGGGATTCACTGAAGTTCTTGGTAGACTCCAGCCGCTTCACGACATCCTCACCCCAACAGCCCTGTGCATGGCCTCGCAGGTTGCTTGTCGAGCCTCGGTCTTTAGTCGACAGGAAGCGGTTGACTTCGTGGCCACATCGCGAACATTTGAAGACATGACACCGCTCGCCGTCAATGATCTCCGCACGTATCTCTGTACTGAACAGACCGTATATGGCCGCCTTCCATTTCTTCCGGAGTCGAGCTATTCAACGGTATGTGTGTCAGTCTTCACCATCCGTGCATCGTAGCGACATGCCGGGCGCACCAAGTTCCTCTTCAGGAGTCTCCTGCGACACCTGTACCTTCGACTGCCCCTCAGCCCCATCCCCTGCTTTGTTCTCTTCACCAGAGGACTTCTTCCCCTTTTTACCCCGTCCGGTAGCCTTCGCTTTCCCTTTGCTGACGCTCTTCTGACCCTTATCTATTGCAGGAATGAGTACACGGCTACACTCAATCATAGCAGGCTTCTCACCCGGTGGCCCAACAATGACAACACTCTCATCTCCGGAGGACTCTCCCGAATCGTCTCCTGTGTGTGTGCAGCCCGTCAATGGCATGCACTTGACTCGAATATACGTGAGTTCATACCTCGGTCACCTCTTGTTGTTTTCGCCCGTTTCTTACTCGGCCCGGCCGCAGATTCTTCAGAAGCCTTCCGCTTCGTTGCCTGCTGACGCTGAGCAGTGGTCCGAGTGGAAGAAGAAGCAGTAGCAGCCATATTGGAAGCACAGTGGGGGCAGGCAAGTAGCGGTGGACCAGAATGTGCGCAAGAAAAGCTGAAAAAAATGCGAACAGCATCGCGCAATTGGTACGAATTTTCGATTATATAACACGCAAGAGGGTATGATGTACACGCGGATCAGACAACTGTCCTAGGGATTGTTAAAATGCCTGCCCTTAGTGGCCCGTCGGTCTGCCTCATACGGCGCTCTCGCCCAGCCACTATTGGCTTCCAGACCCTCCATTTTTGCATTACCGTCCGTAGGAGCAATGTTTACTTGTCTTCGTTGTATTTACCATAATGCCCTGCCACTATTGTCTTCCAGACGCTCCATTTTTGCGATCACGTCAGCACCGGGAAGTATAACTGTCCTCGTTGTATCCAGCATAATGTGCATTCCACATTGCAAATACGCCCGACTACTTTCCAGCATCTGTCCGCTCTCCCCAGGCTTTAATGCCCGTGCGGTAGCCGCAAACCGCCCGTGGAGTACCATTCATCTGCCCTGTTGCTTTGTGTCAGGTGCCAGCATACAGTATGATATCTGTCCCCGCCGCACAATACTATTCGTCTTCGCTTGCACGTCTTCCTGCCACACGCGTAGCGCGTTAATGTCTTCCGTTCCGCGCTTACCTGCCCCATCCGTAGCGCGTTAATGTCCTGTGGCGGTGAACCACCTGCCAGCGCTATATTGGCCTTTGGTCCTTCTCGTATCGCTCAACTGTCCGCAGATTGAAGAATCCGGCCAACCACTGCATGTATCGCCTCCTAACTTTCTACAGGCATTCCATGGGTCGTACACAGTCGGGGAAAAATATCATTATGGTCAAGGCTTTCATTGTGTCCTCAGTATGGGCATCAGTATGCTCCCCGCCGGGAGGCGCCCACCCGTTCGCGCGTCTCCTCAGCCTACTCACCCTCAGGTCAGGCTTCAGCTTGTGTCGCGCCTCGGCAAGATGCAGGCACATGTACAACCATTTAGCCTCCGACACACACCGGGGTGTTCCTCGCTTTCCATGGCCAGCTGGCATCCCGTCTACTCCCGTCCTTCACCGTCCCTCTACCTATTCATATTATGTCTCTGTCAATCCAGCACCATCCCTCAGGCATCACTCACTATTGTCAGTTCCAATGTAGTCTCTACCGCCAGTCGTTCTCCTGACCAGCACGCTTACTCATACTTCAACTTGCTCAGATCTCATCCGTTGCGGTGTCGCCTCCCATGGCCGTCCCTCATACCGCGGTAAGCAGTCTTCCGCCGCGAAGCAAGCACTACATCCTCACACCCATCATCTTACCATCCTCAGAACACCTCGATCCTCCCACCCCCTACTCACGTCAACCCGCTACACCCGCATTCCACCTGCTTACTACAACTCGCGCTCCCACAACTACGTCGCTCGCCCTCATCGATCTGCACCAGACTAACCTTACACCCCCGCCCCGTTATACTCCCAACGAAGAGCGTGCCGTTCACGTGTACCTTGTAAGCTCTCTCTTATTGCTTCACGTTCCCCTTCCTAACCCACCGCAGCTCACCGTCATCATGGTCCATTCGCCCAGCGTGATTCGCAGCCTCCATCCTCCCACATTCGACGACCCCCTCTCTCAGCGACTAATCCCTGCCTCTTCTCCCTACGCTATGCATCCCTACACGTCGCGTCCCCACACGCAAGGACCTGTCCCCTCTGCCACGCCGCATATGCCTCAGCGCGAGGCCATCACCAATGCACCGCACTCTTCCCCGCTTCGTTCGCCCACTGCCCACGTCGGCTACGCCCTCAGCGCCGCCTGGCATAGTTCACGATACACTGACAATGTGATCATTCAGCGTGACTGGGTACACATTATCAACATCGCTGTTTGCGACTCGCTCCAGCCCAGCAACTCTGCCTCCTCCCATCTCCGCGACGTGGGTTTCCAAAACTTTGCACGTCGTACTGTCGTATGTCACCATGTGCCGAATTATGGCTCATATATCCCACTGATATTTCATCCCGTTTCAGACGTGAACCAGTCGTCCGCCTGCACAACGACACGGAACAGGATGAATTCGGGCATGCGAAACATGTAGTATCATTTCTGCGTCCATGCAGTGTATATCTTACAATACATCGGTGGTACGCCTCATGATCCCTATATCTCACTGCTGCACTTCGTCGCGTAGCAGCTGCCCACACAAACGCTGGAGCATGTCCTCGATGCGTTGTTGGGACTGCTCGATCTCGATCAACCTGCCCGCAAGGCCTTCCTGCCGTTTAACTAATTCAGCCATTTCCGCCTCCACACGTTCCACTCGGCCCTCCAAGGAACTTTGCGCTGAGGGTGCTTCGCTACGACCAAGTGGGATGTCCGCGGTGACACGCGATCGAGCAGGAACAGGAGACAATGTGAGTGTGCTGGCAGCTGTCGCTGGGCCAGAAATTCATCTACCATCAGCATCATATATCATCACGACTCTATCAGAACTCACCTAGAAATTTGCCAGTTTCCACGTTCCATTCGCAATGCATATGTCCCTCGCGCGAACAGCGCACGCACCCCCACATCGCCTCATGGCTCTGAAGGCAGAGCACGCCGGTGTTAACGCACGGAGTACACGGCGTGGCCCTTATGGTCTTCAGGGCTGTCTCGAGGCCCGCGGGGTATTCTTCGGCCCGGAATCCTGCTGGGAACACAATTACCTCCAGGCCATCGATGGTGCCAAGTTCGATGGCGGCCGCCTCAAGCCTCCGCGGGCTAATGGAGGGTTTTTGCGGCGGATACGCGTTAGGGTACTTGCGAAGGATAAATGCTACAACATCGAGGTCAGTCATCAACTCGACATGGTGGAGGAAAACAGCCTACTCGTTGCCACCTCCCAGTCACAGCGACGAAGGCCCTCTTGGAGACATCGCCGGCACCCCCACGACGCGCCATCGTGCTGCTCACAGGGCAAATGACCCATCCCACATGCACCGCAATCGTGCGACCGGATAGGCACCAACCGCTCCTCGAAATCCCGTGGGTATAGCTCACGTCGAAGGCCCGCTGGAAGTCGGATCGTATCCGCGGTCAGGACCGACGGACACTTGGACCGGTATTGCACACTCACCTCTTCTTCAGAGGCAGGCGCTCCAGGATCTTCATCCATGCGACTGTCGCCAGGCGTTTCGCCTTCATCCGAGGTCGATGGTAAAAACAGTGGCGTTTTGCCCCGAGCCTGACGCACAGGCTTAACCGCAGGACCACCCAGGAGAGGCGGAAGACTCACCGGCCATTCCCCCGCAGATCCTGTTGGTCCCACAGAAGGTACACGCTGGACCGCGCACAACGGGACTACGTCCTGCGGAGAGTTTGGGTCCGAGGTTCCGATGGATGCGGCAGAGCACGCTGGCGAGGACCCCTCGGTGGAGGGATATAACAGATCGTCGAGCAAATCTTCAGGGTGGTCGCTAGTTTTTGCACATGTCAGCGAGGTCGGTATACAATACACAGGTTTGGCTGCACTCACCGTTCAGACAACACGCCCCCGCCCGTCATCTCCCGAGTATTACCGCGCACGCAGCAGTCAAATTGGTCGCCGACGCAAGCAGAGTGTAGGAATCTCCCCAGCAGACTCGCGGCGGTAGGAAGTGGAGGGTAGAATCGCTCGGGGGATGATGGCGGTCGCTGGTTGCAGACCAACCTCAACGTCCATCTCATCTATTCCTCTATCCGGAGTGTTGTGTGCGTCATCCACATAGGCGCCGGCCTCTTCATCCGTGCCGGCTACGTCCGACGATTTCGGCACTGCAACACTCGCTGGCCTGAAGGCCTGAAGTTTCATTGCGTTCATCGCGATCCTTCAATTTCGTGTCTCGTCTTGGCAAACCAGTGATCAAGAATTCCGAACTTTTGGATGCCGGCCTCTGGCTCTAGGACACCGATGGTCAACATGCCGGTGGCTTGTTTCCGAAGGCCTCCTGCGCAACAGTCATCGTATGATATAACCTATGTACCCCTTAGCGTTGTAAGTACCTATGGCGCAGCGGAATAACCGTGCGTATGTCTCGCCTTTTTTCCTTGCTCGCCCGGGTTCGAGCCCCATGGAGTGCAATTTCCGCGCCAGGTGGGCTATTCGCTCATCATGCAGACGATGCGGCATAATCACTTGGGCTTCTTGCTAGATCGGTAGCCTTCTGGCTCTTCATTTCGCAGGTTGCTTCTTGGTGCCGTTCTCGCCACCGACATGGGAGTGTACTTTGGCTTCATGGCCCAATTCCGCAGCCTGGTCTCCGGAGCCGACTTCCCGGAGCTCAAGAGGCGCATACTCGTGTGCCAAGCCCTCATTCAGTGCGCGCACATGCGCAACCCGGTCAGTCGTTCAATCACACACAAACCCAGCTGACACGGTCCCATTGGCCTGCAGAAGGATACTACGTGC